>NW_025814133.1:600000-812500 GCF_018902025.1 Drosophila willistoni | reverse complement strand
ACCAGACACAACCACTCTGCATTGATAATAACACCAACCCCTGCAACCACTTTTGACACTATAACTATTTATTGATAGAATAATATCAAGATTAATTTAAAACAAAAATATGGCAAATTAGAAACGAGTTCATTTTGGTTGTGGTTCATTTCCTTCATCAAGATCAAAGTAATCCGATTCGTCAGTGGAGAACTCCATTCCGTCGCGCTCATCTTCCTGCACTTCTTCACTTTGATTTTCATCTTCTCCGATTTGAAATATTTGCTTATGCTAATATGTTGGTGGACATATTTCGGCCAGTATAGCATCTGGAGCTCGTTTTCTCTGATACATTAATTCAAATGGCAAGGCAATTTGATGGTACCGCTCTCCCTGTTCATCTGATTCAGTCGATAGCTGTCGACTAAATTAGTCCAAATGGTGGTGAAGAAAGTGAATTTTCCGCGACATGTGGACTCCAATTTCGAAAATGAATTAATCATCCTTTTACGGAAGATTTGTTGTAAACAGCAAAATACATCGTCTCTTCTACCGACAACTATTAAGAAATTTTTGACAATTCCGAGATTGATGTGAAGTGGAGGGAAAATGATTTTTTCTGGAGATACGAGTTCTTTATAAATTCTATTCCAATTTTTTTTTTTGTACTGATCGCCCTTGAACCAAGTGTCCCAATCGCATAAAAAACACATGTGTTTAGTGTAGTTGCCTTGGAGTCCGGTTAGCATGGCAACGACTTTCAAGTCGCAACACACACGCCAATTGTGTTTTTGTATTCCACCAATTCTTAAATCCATTTCATTTTTTCAAACGTCTCTTTAGTATCAGTTCCATATGCAATGGGGATCGGTGGCTTTGAATTGTTTTTTTCAAGCAATACGGCTTTCAAGCTAAATTTTTAACTATCAATAAATAGTCTCCAATCGCCATAGGCAAAAGTATTTTCTTGGCTCACCGCAAAAAACTTTTTGAAGTGTGCCTTGCGATTTCGATACGCTGTGACTCTTGTACCTGTTGCTAACAAGTTATGGGATTTTAAAAAAGATGCTAACATTTCTGATTTTCTCTGCTCTACTCTAAAAAAGGGCTTAATTGTAATTTTTTCTAGAACTGTAGCTGTAAAAGTCATTTTAGGTTATATAACATTCATAAAATGAATTTATTTAACCATTAACAATATTTTTACAATAAATGAGGATGATTAAGGTCGTATACATGAAGAAGAAATCGATATGTAAGTCATATTTAGCTCATATGACAAACTAAAAAATACCCCCAAAATGAAAAATTTTAACTCGCTATGAAAAAAAAACGAGCTAACATTGAAAACCCCAAATAGGGTTTTGCTATTCAATACATGTACCTTTAGAAAAATAAGGTCCGGTTCGGTTTGATTTCAATAACTTTTAATTTGTTGCATAGTGTAATGAATACGCAGTTACTATTGGACAGATCGCAGGTCCAAATATCTCATATTAATACCAATACCAAACAAAAGTGCAAAAGCGGTTGCAATGGCAATATTTGAAAAATTTATTTTAATTTACGGCTCAATTAAAACAATACTAACAGACATGGGAACAGAATATATGAATTCAATATTAATAAAACTTTGCAAAAATTTTAACATAACTAAAATTAACTCCACGGCTCACCATCATCAAATTCTTGGAACAGTAGAAAGGAGCCATAGAACTTTCAATGAGTACATCAGGTCATACATATCCATTAAAAAGGACGATTGGGATGAATATCTAGCATACTTCACATATTGCCACATATTAACACTCCATCCACTGTACATGTTTATTCACCTTTTGATCTAGTCTTTGCAAAACATCCTAAAACTGTCCCTTTCTCATCTAAGACTGTAGAACCCATCTACAACATTGATTACTACAATAAAGAAATAAAATTTAAACTGCAAATAGCACAAAATAGAGCAAAACTGCTTATCTAAAAATTTAAAGCATTACAAAAAGAAACATATGTATGATAAAAACACAAAAAAGTATCACTAACTGAAGGACAAGAAATACTTTTAAAAAATGAGACAGGATATAAATTAGAAAACAAATACAAAGGCAAATATATAATACAGAGCATAGGTCCTAACAATAACATAGTAATAACTGATGGTAAAAACAAAAAACAAACAGTACATTTAGATGGAATAAAAGTAATAAATAGGATATAAGAAAAATATAAATATTTTTCTTTTTGAAAAAAAGGAGGTGTAATATATTTTATGGATAGCATTAGGCCACATACTTTTAGGGATAGATTATAAGTAATTAGAACTTAGGCATAATGTTTAGCTTTAAGTACCGTTAACGACACTAGCCATAAGACCAATGTAAATGCTCGCCTATAAATACCGGCCCTGCGGCCCCAATAAATCACTTCAAGTCAAACCTTGCCTTCGCCTATTATACAACAGACAGCACCGTAGCTGCAATACATAGTGCTCATGAGGATAATGGAATATACATTTCAATAGTAGAAAAACCCATTAATTATTTTAACAGGCAAATAGAATTCATTAGAGGTTAAGAAGACAAAGCAGAAACATCAACCTTTTTTTATAAATCAAACATAAAAATAACATACAAAGAAATGCCCAATGCTCACGCAAGGGATATAATCAAAGATATCTTTGCGGTAAGAAAACTGTACTATATTTTCATAATGAACAAGATTATCCCATATTCCAACAAGCCTTTATTGAAATAATACGATCGAACGAAAATACAAAAACGTCGAAATCAAGCATTAAGTTAGAGAACCTTCAAACGTTTGCACAATTCAAAGAAATATTCCTAAAACAACATAAAGAATTATTACATCCAGGAATCGAAAAAACGATTAATTTGTTTAAAAAAAATATTATTTCCCCGATTTTCAAAACCTAATTCAAAACATTATTAACGAATGCTCAGTATGCAATATCGCAAAGACAGAAAATAGAAATACAAAACTAACTTTTGAAATAACACCAGAAACTTTTAATATCAGAGAAAAATACGTCATGGACTTTAACATGATCGACAATTTACAATTCCTTTCATGCATTGACATTTACTCCAAATTTGCAACACTTGTAGAATTAAAATCTAGAGATTGGTTAGAAGCCAAGAGAGCAATTATGAAAGTATTCACTGAAATGGGCAAACCAATAGAAATAAAATCAGACAAAGATTCAGCATTTCTGTGCATAGCACTAAAAAAATGGCTACAAGAAGAAAATGTAAAGTTAGAAATCACAAGTAAAACGGGATTTCAGACAAACATCCAAGAACACATAGATGGGACAAACTCATGATTTTTTGATTGCGAACGCTAGCCTAGTCATGGAACCCCAGAGAACTTCGGGAAAACCCGAACGCTCGTACTCTCAATGAGAGCGTAAAGTGGGGAGAGGGCCAAGCAGCTGCGAAAAAATTTCAGTCTAGCACAGACTACAGAACGACGAAGGCGGGCTATGTCGCTTGTGATTTCGTTCTGTCTATGTATGTGTACACTCGTCTGTACATGCTCAGTCTTCGTAGTGTGTGTGTGACGTGAAGTTGTACAACATCGCATTTCAATAGCTCGCTCGACCAAAATTTTTAATTTTCGACAAAACAGAGACAATGCGAATTGCCCCCGTGGAAAGAATATCAAGAAATATTGCCATCTGCTTCGTATGTATCCCGGTGGCTGTACCGATAGAGCACTCGCTTGGCGATCGGAATGTGCCTGGTTCGATTCACAACTCGAAATCGTCGGCTTAAATAAGGCTTTTTTCTATTTTATAATTTTGTTTTTATTTTTTTGTTGATTTTTTGGTTTCTTTATTTTTTGTTTATTTTTCTTTTTTACTCTATTTTTATTAAAAAATATAAAAAACCTTATTGGTCGGGTCTCGAAATGGGAATCTAACCAGGGACATTCCCCAAGACACATCACGAAGCAAACACTCTATCCTCACAGCCACCGGGATACATACGAAGCAGATGGCAATATTTCTTGATATTCTTTCCACGGGGGCATATTCTATTCGCATTGTCGCTGTTTTGTCGAAAATTAAAAATTTGGTCGAGCGAGCTATTGAAATGCGATGTTGTACAACTTCACGTCACACACGCACTACGAAGCCTGAGCATGTACCGACGAGTGTACACATACATAGACAGAACGAAATCACAAGCGACATAGGCCTGCCTTCGTCGTTCTGTAGTCTGTGCTAGACTGAAATTTTTTCGTAGCTGCTTGGCCCTCTCCCCACTTTACGCTCTCATTGAGAGTACGAGCGTTCGGGTTTTCCCGAAGTTCTCTGGGGTTCCATGACTAGGCTAGCGTTTGCAATCAAAAAATCATGAGTTTGTCCCATCTATGTGTTCTATGGTTAGTGATCCAAGATAAATTAATCAAATTTGAAAAAATTCTACAACCATAAGACGAGACATAAAACAACTAACCGAAAACCAGCAGACATTTTTATCTATGCAGGATCACCCGACTATAATACCCAAACGAATAAAATACATCAAATAAACAATTTAAATAAAGATAGACACGACTTCGAAATCTACTAGTAAAGTTAAAAACAACAAATCCATTCAAAAAGACAGGAGAAATAAATCAGTTAGTTATTAATACAGTTGGACAAGCGCAATATTCAAATACAAAAGAGATATATAAATGTATGTGTTCAAATACATACGCAGATAGAATACATGTGTGCATTGCTCTGGAAAGTTCTTGTACAGTACTATTTTAACACCCTTCCTCAATGCAACCATGTCTTACAAAGTTAATGCAAATTTAACATATTCACAAAGTTATTATGCTTTTTCTTTGGCAAATTCTTAGTTAATATGTCCGCTATCATTAAATCAGTCGAACCATACTTCAATTCAACAAAGCGTACAGATACAGTTTGTCGTACAAAATGATATCTTATATCTATATGTTTTGTCCTAGAATGATGAACTGGATTCTTCGCCAACTGTTGGGCACTCAAGTTATCTCCATATACAACTGTTGGTCTCGGCATTTCCACATCCAAGTTCAATGATTAAGCGTCGCAAAACGATAGCTTCTTTGCATGCGGTCGACAAAGCTATATACTCAGCTTCAGTACTACTTAGCGCCACACTGCGCTGTTTCTCAGATTTCCAAGATATTGGACCACCGGCCAAAAAGAAAACATAGCCGGTATAGGACTTCCGGTCAGTTTTGTCACCACCCCAATCGGCATCTACATATCCAGAAAAAGGTTGGCCGGTCCTTTTATAGCGTAGCTTTTTATTCATCGTTGAGGCCAAATACCGCAGGATGTGCTTCACACCTGCTTCATGCTCTGAATGCGGATCTTGACTTCGCTGAGCCAACTTTGCAACTGAATGCAATATATCCGGTCTGGTGGTTAGAGCCAGCCACATCAGTTCGCCAATTTGAGTCTGGTACGACCCTATGTTAACCCTTTTGCACTGCTTATTGTCGCATGCCACTTGATGCCCTGCGTCTAGAGGAGTAGCCGCCGGTCTGCAGTTTTCGATACCGTATCGAATCAACATATCGTTGAAATATTTGGTTAGGCCTAGAGTAATAGGCCCATGCTCACCGTCTCGATGAATCTCCATACCCAGGAATTGCTCAGTTGCACCCTTGTCTGTGCAATCGAATCGTTTGATATCGCTGCTTTGATGGCATCCATCTTCTGTTTCGAACGACAAGCTATAAGGAGATCATCAACATAAACAAGAATTAGTGTTAAGTCTTCTTGGGTTTAAAACCCAAATCTCGTAGTACAGCGTCCAGCTTAGAGTTCCATGCCCTTCCTGATTGTTTCAAGCCGTAGATTGCCTTCTTCAAATGTAATACGGCCTTTGGACGATTTTCGTCTGTGTACCCCATGGTCTGCCTCATATACACCGTGTCCTCCAGATCGCTATTGAGGTATGCTGTGCATACGTCCATTTGATGTAAATAAAGATCCAACTCTGCTGCCACCGCCAAAACAAACCTTACGTTTTCTAATCGCCATACAGGTGCATATGTATCGGTGTAGTTTACACCGAACTGCTGCGAGCATCCTTTCGCAACCAATCGCGCCTTAAAACGTTCTATGTCTCCCTGCGCATTCTTTTTCAGACTATAAATTCATTTGCAGCCTATTGTTCGTGGTTTGTTTGTTAGGTCCATCAGCTCCCAAGTTTGATTTTTTACCAGAGCTCCAAACTCTTTGTCCATTGCCTTTTGCCACTGCGATGCGTATGGTCCACTTATGGCATCCTCGTAGGTAGATGGAATTGGCACCTCACCAGCCACAATCGAACCAAGTATATTATACTGTTTTTTCGGCCGTCCAGGTTTGCCCGTTCTGATTACTCGTGGTCTGCCAGGTCCTACCCGCATTTCGCTCTCATCTTGTGCAACCTTTTCTTCAGGTGCACTATGAAACAATTCCTCGTCAGCATCAGATTCAGCAGACCGTCCCTCTGATTCGTCGCTCTCGCTTTCATTTATTTCTGGATTTGCATCTGCTATCTCATTTTGCCTATAGCGTCCAGGCAAATCAAACATAACCGTCGTACAATTAGTTTGCTCTAAGGGATCTCTTTCATCAAAGAGAACATCTCTTCGTTCAACCACTTTGCGAGTTTCTCCATCATATAATCGGTAGCCTTTGCTTCTCTTGAATATCCCACCATGCGATATTCCTTTCCTTTTGGTCGGAATTTACTTTCCTAATGACCCTTGGATAGCGCAACTGCAACAGAACCAAAAACTTTAAGATGATTGATTCATGGCTTCTTACCAGTCCACGCTTCCATTGGCGTTTGGTTTGTCAGCGCGCTTGTAGGCGAACGGTTCCTCAGATATACAGCTGTAAATATAGCCTCTGCCCACAATGCCTCTGTGTAGACTATGCCAACAAACACCTAGACATTTCCACCAGAGTGCGGTTAGCTCGTTTCGCAACGCCGTTTTGTTGTGGAGTGTACGCTATGGTTAACTAGCGTAATATCCCGTTTTTCTTGAGGTAGTCATCGAATGCTTTGCTCACATATTTTTGTCCATTGTCACTGCGGATACATTTTAGCTTTTTCCCTGTCTGCCTCTCCACTAGACTCTTGAACTCCAAAAACTTGCCAAAGACCTCATCTTTGCCCTTGAGCAAGTATACAAAAATTCGCCTAGATTTTTCATCAATAAATGTTAGGAAATAACGTGAACCATCTAGTGATTTTGTTCCAAAAGGTCCGCAGACATCACTATGAACCAATTGTAAAAGTTCACTGGACCGACTTTCTGTCATCTTGGGAAATAGCTGAACATGTATTTTACTCACCATGCACGTCTTACATGGAGTATCGTGCACGAAGTTTGTCACACTTAGGCCACGTACCAAGCCCTTACTTGCGATTTGCGTCAGACTTGTATAATTAAGATGACCAAAGAGTTTGTGCCACAATGATACATCTTCTCCAATAGCAGCAAAAAGATTTTCCGATTCAGCTTCAAAAACAAACAAGTTGTCTATCTTTTTTGCTTCTAAAATACATTCACCATTTTGTATGACCTTTGCCATATGTTTTTCGAAATGTACAACACTGTTATATTCAATAACACGCGCCACTGACATAAAGTTTCCTGCCAGCCCTGGTACATACAGTACATTGTTCATTGTTAATGTACATATTCCAGTCCGAATAGTGACTTTTCCTTTGCCTTCTGCACGTAAATACCCCGCATCTGCCAGATTGATCTTCTCATCATGTACAGAGAAATCTGAAAACATACTCTTATTGCAACACATATGACTCGTCGCACCAGAATCCAAGCACCACTTCTCTCAATGGCGACAACGAAATTCTCATACGCTGGTGGTAGACTCGATAACAAAATGATAGTTCGTAACTCCTCATTAATTTGTACACCGGCGCCTGCAAGTTGATCTAACACATCAGAGAAACCATTTATTTAACTGGGCATCTCTTGACCGTCTGTCATGTGTAAGCTTAGCAACTTATTGTACAGCGATACCTTCCTCACCGGTCCCCTTGGCTGATGGACATCTTGTAGTCTTGTCCACGCCTCATATGCCGTTAAACAATTTTTGATGTATGCCAATTGCGATGGTTTTACGCTCAACGTAATACTTGCTAGGGCCTTCCGATCCAATCCTCCAAGATCGACACCCTGTACCGTGGGTAAATTTCCAGCCGTTACATCCCACAGGTCTGAATGCAATACGCTGCGCATTTGTATATTCCAAGAATTATAATTCTTTTCGTCCAACTTCTCGATGTGGTACAGATTACTCATGTTGTCTTTTTAGTCTCTTCTCCCGAATAAAGTTCGTAACTTATTCGTAGCTTTAATGCTCACTGATATAAATCGTTAAATATATCACTTCATTACATTTTCTATTCAAATCCGTGCCCTGGGCCCATAACCTGTTGAGAGGGTAGGGGACGCACAACCCGATTAACGAAGGCAGAATAGAAAGAATTGTAACACGTCCGTACAACTCAGAAGTTTATTAGAGACTAACATAATGCGCGTGCCATTAATACAGTTGGACAAGCGCAATATTTAAATACAAAAGAGATATATAAATGTATGTGTTCAAATACATACGCAGATAGAATACATGTGTGCATTGCTCTGGAAAGTTCTTGTACAGTACTATTTTAACAGAATTTAAAGACATAATCCATTTTCAATACCTAACAGAAAAACTAAGTAGGGCAATTAATGGAATACAAATTGTAAAACGTAACAAACGAGGACTAATTAACGGAATTGGTTCAAAATACAAATATCTTTTTGGTATTCTTGATCAGGACGATAAAGCCGAATTAGAAGAAAAAATAAATAATCTTAAAAGCAATAGCGTACAAGCAAACGAACTAAATTACGTAAAAGACATCCCCGGCTAGTGTATGGATGTAGTTTTCGTCTAAGCCGAAGGCCCTAGTTGCCAGTGCTTGTAAAATATAGTTAGCTTACAACTTTATCCTATACTTTAATGCAATACAATACAATTCGTAATAGACACTATTAATAAAGGTTTAGAAGTACTAAACAACCTCAAGGAAGAAAACGAAAAATCAGTAAAATTAGAAGTTCTAATCTTTAATTTTGAGCACTTCACAGAATACATTAAAGACATAGAAATGGGCATGCAGCTCACTAGACTAGGAATTATTAACCCAAAGTGCGAGTTTTTCACCCGAACACCCGTTCTTTTTGCTGAATTCTATACTTTTGCGATTTTTTGTCACTTTTTAAAACCGAAGCATTTGCGTGTGTGTACCGGTATCCCCTGTGCATTAAAAAAAAATAATCATCATTAATTTTAACCGAAGCTCTCGCGCGTTTTAATTCATCACGCACTCACCAGACCTTGAAGAAATTGGCACCCGCCAAACTGTACACCACAAATAGTTCAGCCCCTCCACGAACATTGGTCCTTCGAGCCGGACATCCTTCCGCTCCTCCAGCTTGCATCGGCGGAATTCCTGATAAGTACAAAATTTCTTTATTCACATTTCATTTGCGCCTACATATTAATAAAAGTGTGAGGTTTTCCCGCTCTTCCATAGCGACCTACACACTTTTATATACTTGTATGCACATACCTGACCTGTTCCAAGGTGACATGGTAGTTCCCAATCCTTAGTGTGTTTGTCCAACATTTTTTTTTTCCATTCCACGACCACACATTTTTGTTTGCACTTGTCCAAGTCCACTTTTATTATCGCCATCTACCATACATATGTAAAACTCGTTTACACCCACATGTACATGTATTTTCTTGTATGTATTTTCAGCTGTTTGCCAAGTCCGCGTAAAAGTTTAAAAGACAAAAATTATTAAAGTGTTATAGTATAAAAAAAAAAAAAATAGTAATTAAAGTGTTTACCGCAATTTCTTATGTGTTCGAATTATTTCAATTGCCCAATTTATTTCCTAACGGCCGAGTTATGTAGTCGAAGTTCACTCTCTCTCTCTTTATCTACATTTAACTAGCTCGATCTAGAAATAAAAGCTCAAAAGCTCTATCTCGACTATCAGAAAGCTTCTGAGCTCACTCTTTGGAAAAATGTGAACAAGTGAAGAACTAAAATGAAATAAATAGCTTTATACGATTAAAAAGAAAGACAAAAATATTATTTTATTTAATTAAATGTTAACAGACAACTGTTAACAAAACTGGCGCAGTCGACGGAGTCACCAAAAACATTAAACTCACTTAAGTGCAGTTTGTGCGAATTCGTGCTTGTATGTTATTTCATACATACCAATCTTGTGCAAAAGACACCTAACCTGAAAGGCACGTTTTGTCAAAACATACCGGCTTTGACAAAGAGATTCGCAAAAGTGTGTACAGACGAATAAAAACCAACTAAGTGTTTATTCTACATCAGATATTTGCTGCATCCCGTACAAATTCGTGTTTAACCTGGAAACATCTTGTGCCTTTTTTATGCAGCGTGCCGGCATTTGAAACTGTATTTTCTGTATGTATGTGTCTATGTGTTTAAATCATAAAGTGCACATACACATACACGATCGATGACTAGTTCTAAAGAACGATTGGTATCGATTGGCGACGGAAACTAATAGAACTAATTCTGTTAGTATTTTTCTTTTCTAAAGTTTTAAAGTTCTAAAGAACTACAGCGGCTACTATTTCTTTGGTAGCGATGGCAATCGAGTTCACCTTATCGTTTGGAGACATCCTTAAGGATGCCCACCACATTCACGAGTACAGAGGAGACAACTCAAGGGCTCTATCATCATTTATTCGTGAAGTGGAGATGATATTTTCACTATTACCTCCCACATCTACTGCAGGAGTCTACGTCTTTCGCCGTGTCATCCTCAACAAAATCCAAGGCGCAGCTCTACATGTTGTAAGAACCATCGAGAATGCCGAGCCGTCGTGGGACGACATCAAGACGACTCTTATTCGGAATTTTGGCGTAAAGGAATCTTATAATCAACTTTACCAAGAAGCGTTCATGCTAAGTAACAAAAACGATATTACAGAATATTTTAAATCTTTAAGAAATATAATGTGTAAAATTAATGAAAAATATAAATATGATAGTGTAATTCTGAGTTTAGTCCCAAAAATGTTGAAGAAGCTATGTTAAGAACATTCTTGAAAAATATCGATGTAAATATTGCTTCAGTCATAATTAATAGAAATGTTAAAAATTTAAGAGAAGCGTTCAATTTATTAGAAACTGAAGGTCTTGTTAGAACTCAAAATATTAAACAAAAATTTTCACAATGTAACGAAAAATCGAACAAAACGGAAAATTAAAACTATCAATACCAAAAAAAGCTTCTGCTCTCTGACGTGACGGTCGTGTTTTTGCATAGCTCCTGAGTTTTTATTAATATTTATTGTTTTCTCTCAGTTTTTAATTTTCGCTGGTGTTGTTTGCTTGACACCCTTGTGTTTTATTTCCATAATTCGCCAAATTAAATAGTTTAAACAGTTTTTCTGTTTCGTGTTTGGTGCATTTAATTTTTTTTCTTTTTATTTTTTTCTCTATCGTCATTGCTTCTGCAGTTGCTCCCCTCATCGCCCCCATCATACCATCAGTTCTAGTGGTTTTGTTGTTCTCTCTGCTTTGTGCTTGTGCTCAGCTTCTCTCCTGCGTAATCACTTTTGTAAGGCCGCCTCTCAAAGCTCGGCTTATAACTGTTCTTGCACTCTCTCTTGTGCTGTGCACTCTTGCTCCTCTCTTTGTTTTATTTGTAATTATTGATTTCTTATCGATAATTATCTTTGTGCTGTGTATTTAAATTTTTCTATTTATTCTTTAATATATAAATTTATTCATTTTCTTTTTGCCTTGTGTTTTTTTTGGCTTTATAATGGCTTGTTGTCTACCTACTTGCAAGCATTCTGATCGTTTTGATGATCAGTATAGAGCAATATCTTGTTGGCTTTGCAATAAACTTATTCACTTAAAATGTGCTGGCCTCAATGGCTGCGACTACGACAAATTTTCTGGTTTGTCTGTGTCTAAGCCTGAGCTTGGCTTAATGCGCTGGACTTGCCCATCTTGTGCCAGCCAGCAGCTTGATTCTAGCCGTATGTATAGGGATCTTCGTTTAAAGTTTCTTTCTTTAAACAAACTGGTCAAACAGCTGTCTAACGAGTGTGACTCTAGCGTACATTTATTGTCGCAATTCAAGTTTGCTCCACCTTCTGAAAAGTCGCCAAAGAAATGTACCCTTGAGTTGCCTCGCAAGCAGTCGATAGCACTCTCTATTACATCGTCTCCCATTTTACTATCATTTTACTTTACCATCTTCTTGTCCCTCTTTATGCTCTTCTTTTCAGATTGAAGTACCCATTACAAGCCCTGTTATTCAATCCCTCACGGGAACTCTGATCAATCACAGGATCATGCTAGCTCTCAATCACTTGCGGATCCCAATGCTCCTCCGCCTCCACTAACTGTAGTGCGTCATCGTAAACAATTATTTATCTCTAGGCTTGCTCCTGATACTTCTGAGTCGTCTGTGGCAGCTTACATTAGTAATATATGCCCTGCTAAAGTTTTAATTCAAAAGTTTAAGTTTTCTAGGCCTCGCGAAATCTCCTCTTTTAAAATTACAGTACCTAATGAGTATTTCTCAGCTATGGTTGACCCTAATTTTTGGCCAGAGGGCCTAGTTGTACACGAGTTTGCGCCCAATAAGCGCTCCCGTCCGTTGCCTGTCCACCTTCCTAATTTATCTTCTGCTTCAAAAAACTAATAA
The DNA here is from genome assembly GCF_018902025.1 of Drosophila willistoni. Taxonomy (NCBI): domain Eukaryota; kingdom Metazoa; phylum Arthropoda; class Insecta; order Diptera; family Drosophilidae; genus Drosophila; species Drosophila willistoni. The sequence continues at coordinate 799,717 of NW_025814133.1, read as the reverse complement.
CGTCTAGTCTTTGCATCCATTATCAAAATGTAAGAGGACTTCTTACCAAGCTCTCGAACCTGTTCTGTGATAGCCAAACCTTTTCGGCTGACATATTAGCTTTCTCTGAAACTTGGCTTAACTCCTCTGTTTTGGATAATGAAATTCTTTCTAATAACTTTATTTCTTATAGGCTTGATCGTGTTGGTCGTCGTGGCGGTGGACTACTTATTGCTGTCAACTCGAATCTGTGATTGATCTGCCCTTAGGTGTTGAGTTTATTTGCGTCGAAATTACATGTTCCAACTTTAGCTTATATATTTCTTGTTCTATATATTCTATATATTCCTCCAGCTTCTGATATAACGACGTATATGCACCATGCTGATGCTTTGCAAACTATTTTTAATCGTCTTAAAGATCGCGATTTCCTTATAGTTTTAGGTGATTTCAACTTGCCTAATATTTCTTAGCTTATTAATGATAATCTGTCTTTCTTAATTCCTTCTTGTTCATATATTCTTATACATTTCTTGTTCATATATTCCTTCAGCTTTTGATATAACGACGTATATGCACCATGCTGATGCTTTGCAAACTATTTTTAATCGTCTTAAAGATCGCGATTTCCTTATAGTTTTAGGTGATGTCAACTTGCCTAATATTTCTTGGCTTGTTGATAATAATCTATCTTTCTTAATTCCTTCATCTCAACATGTTTTTCTTGATAGCCTACTTGAATGTCCGCTATATCAGTTGAATTCTTTCCTTAACTCTTCTAAAAGAATCCTTGATCTTGTTTTTGTCTCTGATCACTGTTAGTGCTGTATCCCGAACACAGCCCCTAGTGAAACCTGAAGATCCTTATCACCCTACCATTGAAGTTACTATTTCTTACAATTCCGTTACTAATTCATTTAATAACATCTCAAATTCTCGTCGTAGATGTTTTCGTAAAACAAATTTCAATCTTCTTAACAGCCTTATTTCCTCTTTTGATTGGTCATTTCTATTTGAGTGCTGCGATATAGATCGTGCAGTGAAGTTTTTCTACTCTGCTCTTAATTCTCTAATTGATAAATGCGTTCCTTATGTGAATGTCTCTACCGTCTCCAGCGCGCCAGTCTGGTTCACACGTAGGCTCTCTAATCTCCGTAACATTAAATCGAGATATTTTAAAAGATTTAAAAAAACTGGTTCGCGTCTTGACTATGCAAATTACTGTGTAGCCAAATCTCAATTTTGTGTTTTAAACACTCAATGCTACAATAATTATATCGTTCGCTGTAAGGTTGAATTTTATAAGAACCCCAAAAGACTTTTACAACTTTGTTAATTCCAAAAGACGCTCTAATGTACTACCCTCCACCTTCAGACTTAATGACCAGACTGCTAATAATGATTCAGATATTGCAGATCTGTTTGCTAAATTCTTTCAGTCGACTTATTCTACTACTGTTTCGGAACCCACTCCCTATACCTTTTCAATCCCACATTTAAATTGTATGTTTTTTCCTAGTATTACTGAAGACTGTATTATCTCTAGCTTATGACGTCTTCCTTCGTTCCCGGTCCTGATAATATACCTAGTTGCATCCTTAAAATGTGTTCGAATTCCCTATCTAAGCCTTTATCTCGGTTATTCTTTATATCGAGTGAGACTTGTACCTTTCCCAATATTTGGAAGGAGTCTTTTATTATTTCGCTTTTTAAAAAGGGTAGCAAATCGGATGTTTCTAACTACCGTGGCATTACCAAACTTTCAGCATTACCAAAGCTGTTTGAGAAAATTATTACGTCTTCCCTTCAACACCTATCCAGATCCACTATTTCTCCTTGTCAGCATGGATTCATGAAAGGTCGTTCGTCGCTTACTAACCTTTTAGAATTGACTACCCTTGTACACCATGGCTTCCGTAAAAAGTGTCAAACTGATGTTATTTATACTGACTTTAGTAAGGTTTTCGATACGGTTGATCATTCTATGCTTCTCGCGAAACTTAACATAATGGGTTTTTCCCCAAAACTATTGGCTTGGTTAAAGTCGTATCTTATTGGCAGAACCCAAAAGGTGTCTTTTCGTTCCTCGATATCTAAAACTGTTCGAGTTACGTCAGGTGTACCCCAAGGCAGTCATCTGGGCCCCCTGTTATTTACACTGTTTATAAATGATTTGCCTTTGGCCTTGGCTCATTCACGCGTGCTCATGTTTGCGGATAACGTCAAGATTTGATATTCCTATAATGATCCTTCTTTCCAACAGTACTTGCAATCAGATCTCGATGCGTTCTGTGATTGGTGCCACGTTAATAAATTACACCTTAATGCCTCTAAGTGTTCTTTTATGACTTTCAGTCGTTTGTCTCCGCTCCTAGCTCATTACTCTGTTAAGTCTGTTCAGTTAGATTGTGTACCATCGTTCAAAGACTTAGGCGTTATGTTTGACCCAAAACTTTCATTTAATGTTCATATTTCTTCAATTGTCAATAGAGCATGCAGCCTTCTTGGCTTCATTAAACGTTGGGCCAAAGAATTTGATGATCCCTATGTAACAAAGGTTTTATACACTTCGTTAGTTCGCCCTACTGTAGAATATTGCTCACCAGTGTGGAATCCGCAATATGATGTTCAACAGGGTAGTATTGAATCGGTACAGAAGCAATTCCTTAAGTTTGCGTTACGCGGTCTTAATTGGGACCCGAGTCTTCGCCTACCTTCTTTTCTAGCAGACTTCTTCTTATTAATCTTCCTTCTCTTTATAAGCGTAGGCTCATTTTTGGCATTCTTTTTCTCCATAAACTAGTCAACGGCGAAGTCATTTCTTCTAATTTACTAGATACGCTATATTTTTGTGTACCCTCACGTCGGACCAGAAACTTTTTTCCTATTCACCTTAGTAGATGTCTGACTAACTACTCTCTTTTCGTGTTCTTTGCCAATCTTTTAACAACCTTTCTCACCTAATTTCTCCTCATCTTTCTGTCACTTCTCTTCGCGCTATACTTTTTAATCATCTACAGCGAAACCAATAATAATATTCTGGACTTGGATTGGCTGCAACTCATCCCTGACCATATTGGCTGTGACTCGGGGCATAGCTGGCACCTTATGCAAATAAAACACCTTCACCGGGTCGGGGATGTTTACTTGTGTATGTAGCTAAGTTTTTTTTTTTTCAATTAATTACTATCTGTCTTTAGCTTAGGCTTTTTCGTCGACTGCTGTGTTAGTTGACGTAAATAAATAAATAAAATAAATAAATATCAAAATAATTATAATAATAATAATTTCTGGATCTGATTTTTACTTCTGATCCTAGCTTTTGTGAAGTATCTAGAACTATTCCAATGGTGTTACCAGACGATAGTTATCATCCAACTTTAGAGTTATTTATTGAGTTTCCCAGCCGCGAGCCCATCTCCGAGTGTGATCCTACGGTACGCACCCGATGTTTTCGGAAGACTGACTTTGTCGCACTAAACAATGCCTTTCTTAATACCGATTGGACTAATTTATACACTTGTACGGATATGAATTCCGCCATTTCTTTATTTTATACCACTGTTGACTCGATCTTTAATGACTGGGAACCCCTAGTGTCTCCCGTGGTGACGCAAAAATCACCATGGTTTACGCGGGGGCTGTCAAAACTGATGAAACTTAAGTCTAGGTATTACAAAAAATATAAAGTCACGGGTCTATCATCGGATCTGTCTCGTTACTTGGTTGCTAAATCGAATTTTATTGTTGCTAATTCTAAATGCTATAATAATTACTTATCCAACTGTATTCTTAATCCTATTATAACGCAAAGTTCGGTAGCTAAGGAACTAATGACGATTAAGGCGGTATACTCACCGGGCCCAGACGGTATTCCCGCTTGTATCCTGAGGTTCTGTGCGGATTCATTGTGCTGGCCTTTACTTAAGCTTTTAGAGTTGTTCGTTACACTGTCCGAGTTTCCAACTATATGGAAGGATTCGTTAGTTTTACCTCCTCACAAATGTGGCAATAAATCCGACGTCACTAATTACAGAGGAATTTCTAAATTATCAGCGATACCTAATCTGTTTGAGAAAATTATGACGTCTCAAATACAGCATTTATGTAAATCTATTTTTTCGCCATACCAGCATGGGTTTGTCAAGAATAGGTCTACAACAACTAACCTTTTACAGTTTACATCTTTTGTGATCCAAGGTTTTAAGAAACAAAAGCAAACTGATGTTATATATACGGATTTCAGTAAGGCTTTCGATTCGGTAAACCATGCCTTACTATTACATAAGCTGAATTTAGTTGGCTTTCCGGATGCTCTGCTTGCTTGAATTTCACAATATCTAAGCAATAGGAGGCAGAGGGTTCTTTTTAGGTCCTCTCTTTCTAAGATCATTTGTGTTGAATCGGGAGTCCCACAGGGCAGTCACCTTGGCCCATTACTACTCACAATTTTTATTAATGATCTTCCAACCGTTCTTTTAAATTCCATAGTTCTTATGTATGCCGATGATGTAAAAATCGCTAATCGCATCGTAGACTCTCTCACATGTCATACCTTGCAAGCTGACCTGAATGCTTTTCAGGGGTGGTGTAGGACTAACTTGTTATCTCTAAACTGTTCTAAGTGCAAAGTTATGTCTTTTTATAGAGGTTCTTCCCAATTAACGAGTTACTTTTTAAATAATTTCCCGTTAGAATAAGGATAAATAATACTTTCTTGGTTGTAAAAGATTTGGGGATCTTAGTCGACCACAAGCTTAGTTTTAATCAGCATATATCGACCACTGTTAGTAGGGCTAAGAGTGTTCTTGGCATATGAAGCGCTGGTCGAAGGAGTTCAAGAATCCATATACTACCAAAATACTTTTTACTTCTTTAGTCCGCCCTATATTAGACTATGGATCTTGTGTTTGGTCTCCTCAATAAACTGTTTTTGTACAAATTAGAATCTGTACAAAAACAGTTTTTACTCTTTGCCCTTCGTGATTTGCGCTGGGATCCAACTGTACAACTTCCATCTTATTCTAGTCGACTTCAGTTAATTAACCTTCCTTCTTTAACTAATCGTAGAACAATGCTTGGTGTAACTTTTCTTTACAAACTTTTGAATGGTGAGATTGTCTCTTCCGAGCTGTTGAGCCAAATTAACATTTCTGTTCCATCTAGAAGGACCCGGAATTTCACACCGCGTATATTTCCCACTTGCACAACTAACTTTTCTCTGCATAAACCTTTTCGTATACTATGTAGTGACAACAACAGACTTTGGCACGTTATCGGTTCCGAAACATCGCTTCCGGGTATAAAAACTGCGATCTTGTCCTTCCTCGCTCGTAATTAGTTGTAATCATCTTTATTTTAACCTATCCTGTTTTCTTTTTATATGTAACCTATTATTTTATTACATTTAATATTTTCTATTTCTTTAGTTTAATTTATGTTTATATATGTAATACGCCTATGCTCTTAGGTCGGAGTGGATAGAGGTTGTAACATTAACTTTACTTAGGGTCATTCGTAACAGGCCCGGGCCTGATGTCATATGGGCCACTTGTTCGTACTGAGCGTTGTACGACTACGTCTATATAAAAAAAAAAAATAATAAAGAGACCGATCGACAAATCAAATTATAATAACCAAGATCAAAATGCTAAACTTAATAACACAAAATTTAAATTCAAATCAAAACTGTACAAGCCAACAAAGCCATGTTTCAAAAATGAGCATTGATCATGTCCAGATAAGCAGATAAAGCTGATTGTAGTCAATTCAATAATGATAATCAAAACCAGAGCATTACTTCTGAATCAATGTCTGAGCCAAAGAATTGTTCTTGCCATACAAATTTTCATATAACTGCCTCGAAAAATCACTTCCCTTGATTAAGTTAACTGTAAACAATGAAAGCATCACTGCCCTGATTGATACTGGTTCAACAAAATCCATATTAAACAGGGACAAGTTATTACAATACCCCCGAAGAATTTTGTGTCATCCAATATCATTTTCATCTCTAAATTCAAAATCGCTAATAACGCAAGAAATTATAACTGATCTGCCTCTCGAATTTAAAGAAGATGCCACAATGAGTTGGAAATTGACAATATTCAATAACAAATCGTTGGATGCTATTATAGGGCAAAACATTCTTAAGCCATTAAATGCTATTATTGATTTTTATCAAAATACAATCACAATTAATAATAACACTATTCAATTTCAAAATAGTTTACCATACTCTGAGGAGTTAAATCAAATTGAACCAATTAAAATAGAAGATAGAACACCGAAAATTCTTTTCAATGATTTAAATCAAGAGGAAAACAATGCTCTTAAATTTTAAGTAGATTTAAAACGCTAATATTTCTTGAAGGTCAGTGTCTTAGCAATACAAACATTATTGAACATCAGATAAAAACAGTAGTGGATAAACCTTTATATTGCAAGATTTATAGATATCCTCAAATATATGTGCAAGAAATATATAAGCAAATTGAAGAAATACTACAACAGAAAATAATACGTAAGAACAATTCTCCATATAATGCACCTTTATGGCTCGTACCCAAAAAAGCTGATAACAGTGGAAAAAAAAAATGGCGTATTGTCATTGATTATCGCAAATTGAATGAAAACACAGTAGATGATAAATTTCCTATCCCCAATATAGACGGTATACTAGTTAAGTTAGGAAGAGTGCAATATTTTTTTACTATAGATCTCGCGAAAGGCGAGAATTTCACCAAATTCTCGTTCAGGAACAAGACAGGGAAAAGACAGCGTTTTCTACCCCCCACGGGCAATACGAGTTTAAGAGGATGCCAGTCTTAAAAGAAGAAATAAATAGAATTTGTGTCGTCTATCTTGATGCCCTTATTTTTTCCACTAGTTTATCAGAACATGTTGGCCATATTCATACAATTTTTAAAAAACTTTGTGAAGCAAATCTTAAGATTCAAACCAACAAATGCAATTTCTTCTCCAAAGAAACTCAGTTTTTGGGTCATGTTTTAACACCCGAAGGAATTAAGCCTGACCCAGCAAAAGTTAATAGCTTTCTTCAGATTAAAATTCCGAGAAATGTTTAACAAATTAGAGCTTTTCTAGGAATCACTGGGTACTATAGAAAGTTCATAAAGGATTTTTCTCAAGTAACTTATCCATTGATTAAATGCCTTAAAAAGGATGCTAAGATCGATGTTGATGAGCCTAACTTCATGATTGCATTTGACAAATTGAAAAGAATCATAACTGAGGTACGGTACTTAAGTATCCGGACTTCAAGAAGAAATTTCAGCTTATTACTTATGCTAGTAACATAGCTTTAGGTGCTGTTTTGCAACAAGATGGTCATCCTATTTGTTATGCAAGTCGTACATTGAATGACCATGAGAAAAATTATTCTTCTATACAGAAGGAATCTATACTAGCTATAGTGTGGGCAACAGCATATTTCCGTCCATATCTCTATGGAGTTGAATTCGACATTTTGTCCGATCACCAACCACTTAAATGGCTGTTTATTAAATATAACGGAAAAGAACTTAATGATATACTTTATAGATGGCTTGTTAAGCTTAGCGAATTTAACATAAACGTATCATACATTAAAGGAAAGGATAACCAGGTAGCTGATTTTTTAAGTCAAATACATAAAGACGAAATTTGTGCCGTAAACATATCTGAATCTCAAAGCTCTTTAGAAAACAATGTTGATGACAGGCTGAAGATTTTGGGGACACAACTATTTTAGGTATATTAGAAACAGTTGTTAATAGATTTAAAATACAAATAATCCTAACAGAGGAAAAAACTATGGAGTTCGAATATAAAAATAGAAATAAGAAAATTTATTTAAATTTACATGATCTTGAAAATGGAATAGAAAAAATTTTAAAGAATCATATCATAAAAGGCAAAGTAGGAATATTCAGTGAATATAATGACAAAACAAAATTATCCAAATTTTCGAAGGCAATAAAAATGTAAAATTTGTAAAATGCTCATTTCTCGCAAAAGATATTGAAAACGAAGAAGATTTGTATAAAGAAATTGATCGATTCCATAAATATGATACTGGTCATTCCGGTATAAATGGAAATTACCAAAGTTTAAAAAAGATTATTTACTTTCCAAACCTTCAACACTACATCCAAAAGTATATTAACAATTGTGACATTTGTAATCGGTGTAAATATGATAGAAACCCAGTTAAAGAAATATACAGAAACACCAAACGATACAAGAAAAATTGTTCATATGGATATCTATACAAATTCAAAATGTAATTTTCTAACTTTTACTGACCGATTTTTGCTACTGCTTTCTACCTTGAGGATCGAAATAATCAAACTATAATCGAAAAAATGCGCTCGTACAAATCCCAAAGAGGAAATTTTGAAAAATTAATAACTGATAATGAATTTAATAGTGTAAATATTGTAAACGTTGATTTATTTTCTGTAAAATATATTTGTAAGTATCGATGGCAAAAGATTTAAAATTTAGATGAGCAGCTAGACGTCTGTCTCATTTGGTTGTTGCCGGAAGATGAAAGAGACACTCTCCAGTGTGGCCTTAGTCCGCATACCGATAGAAGCCATAATACTAACAATCGATACTTAAAATACTAACTTATTACTAACAATACTTAGAACTACTAACAATCGATACTTAGAAATACCTTGTCAGGACGGCCGAGTTGTAAGATGCCAGTTATTTATGAATTATGTTAAATGTTTACACATAATTCATAAATAACTGGCATCTTACAACTCGGCCGTCCTGACAAGGAATCGACCTCGATTCTAGTTGCTAACAAAAGGGGTAATTAATAACATTAAGTGGCTAGTGTCGCCTTTGTTTGGATATCTGAAGTCCAATTTTGATCAGGGGCTGCCCATAGCTTTAATTTGGAGGCTTCTAGTACCCCGTCATACCGCAGTTGGGTGATCTGGGAGCCCTCGTGCAAATTCTATGTTCGGTGGTCCACCGGTTCCGTCAGTTTACCCAGCATGGGACCCAAGACACGGTTGACCCGCTCGACTTGGCCGTTGGCCCGGGGTGAGGCAGTGGCATTCTGCACATGAATTATATTATTGGCCCTTAGAAATTCTGCGAATTCGGACGAAGTAAAGCAAGTACCGCGGTCACTGATGATTCGTCGGGGTCTACTGTAATTTGCAAAATACTGGGATTTTAACGTCTGACATACTTCACACGAATTTGTAGTGGCTGCAGGGTACAGCTTCACAAATTTAGTGAACGCGTCAATGACAACCAGAAGGTATTTTTTCTTAGAGCGTATGGACGGGAGGGAACCTAGATGATCAATATGAATGGTGTCAAACGGCAGGGGAATACTGTGTAGCGTGATGCGGTTGTCTTGGGCGGAAGCGGAATAATAAATACACTTGAGGCAGTTTTTAATATAATTGTTGACGTAAGACTTCATACACGGAAACCAGTAGTACTTCTTGATTTGTCCACAACACTTCTCAGTGGCCATATGACCAAGCTTCTCATGCACTATTTGTATGACATGATTTATCATTTCGGAAGGGACGTAAAGTTGGGGTACACTCGTCGAGGACAGACGGTACACCACTCCGTCACGCAGCTCGAAATCTGCTATTTCATATTTCTCTAGATCATCTCGGAGTTTGACAATCTCCGGGTCACTGTTCTGAGTTAACTGCAGTTGGAAGTCGAGGTTTAAATCATCAACGTATGCGGCGGTTTCCGATCTGCTTAAAGCATCGGCATGGGTCATACTGACCCCCGAGCGGTGTACAATGGTGTAGTTGTAATTTTCTAACAGCAGGGCCCAGCGAGCAATTTACGCGGAAAGCCCACCATTTCTCAGTGTCAGCGCCAGGGAATTACAATCCGTCACGATTTTGAACGGAATGAACTTAAGGTACGTCTCAAAACGTTTCAAGGCATATACGATAGCTAACGTTTCTAGTTCATAACTGTTGTCTTACAGAAGTAAAGCACTGGGTGAAGTTTACCGTCGGTTTGTTTTTGGAGTAGCACTGCTCCGAAGCCAGTTGAACTAGCATCACAGTGTAACTCTGTGTCAGACCTCGGGTTATATATGGACAACACGGGGGATTCAACCAGTTTCGACTTCAGGGTTCGGAAAGATTCGAGGCACTCCTCGGAGAAGACGTAAGGGGTATCTTTTCTCAACAATTGGGACATCGGACACGCGATCTTGGCGAAGCCTGGTACAAATCGGCGGAAGTACGAAAACAAAGATGAGCTGGTTTAGGCGTGATACCGGCAGAATTGGCCAAGTAACCCAAGTGCTCTAATTCCCTATACGCAAAACGGCATTTGGCCAGCTTCAGGCATAGCCCATTCACTCTTAATGTACATAGTATTTCCTGCAGTACCTCCAGATGGGTTTCGAAGTCATGCGATGCAACCAGGATGTCATCCATGTATATCACTAGTTGACCTTATAAATTTAGTTTATAAATTTCTTAAGGACAAAATAAACAAATCTAGCGAACACGGAAGGGCCATTACAGAGTCCGAAGGGCATGCGTACATATTCAAACTGGCCATCAGGGGTTACACAGGCGGTATATTTGATTGAATCCGGATGGATTTTCACATGGTGGAATCCATTCTTCAAGTCCAAGACAGTAAAGAATGATTACCACCCAGATGTTCGATGCAATCGTCTAACGGGCGGTAATCTACACACTTCCTCAGGGTGTTGTCCTTTTTACGTACTGGGACAATCGCGGCAGCGTAAGGGGAACTACTGTGGCGAATAATGCCAGCTTTCAAGAGATCATCACAGATCTCCCGCACCTCGATGCGTTCGTGGTGCGATAGACGGCGGGGACGGCAGAAAATGGGAGTTTGGCTAGTCAGTTCTATCTTTATCTCATAATTCACGGGCTTCACTAACTCAGGGACAACCTGTACTTATGCAGTGGAAATCATAGACCTTAAGTGTGCGGCTTGCTCCTTCCGTAAAGTGGGCTCTATATCAAACTCTAAATCATTGACAGCAGAGACCTCAATAGCATTTATTGCCAGAAGTGCATCATCCAGTGTTTCCGGAGGTACAGCAGAAGTTTTCAGAAGGGGAGAATCAGACAACAATTCGGCAGATACAATCTCATTCCTATCATACGGCAGTATCACACTCTCTTCCCTCAATATATCAAAGGACTTCAAAACAGCAGTGAGTTTCATATTTATATATTCAGTCGGTTTATTCATAAGTATCAAGGTTTTGTTTTCATATTTAATTTCTTTCAGTTTACAAAGTCTTATATTAATTTTATACAGGAGATCTCTGCCAATAATCATCGGCAGTTCGGTTGCTTTATTGGGTAAAACTTCAAACGTATGGATGGTCTCCGTGCCGCGGAGGTGAATTCTACAAACAATTTGGCCCAAAGACCGAAGTTGGCTATTTCGTAAACCACGGCAGTTCAATCTACTGGGACCAAGACGGCAGTTGGGGGGGACTTCAGATGCGCGGATAAAACTCTTCGGACTGCCCGAGTCGAGAAGGGAAAACATATTTATAAATTTCCTATCTTGGACTTGATCACAAACAAAAGCAACACTCACCAGTTGTAGATGGTTCAATCTATCCCCCACATCATCAGAAGCGGCGGCGGCAGTGGTGGCGGCAGCAGTGGTGGCGGCGGCAGTTCCCATCCAAAACGGGCAGTTATTATAAACGTGGCCCACAATTCCACACTTGAAGCAGGAATTTGGAGGTCTTATCGGCTTCGGGCATTGGCTTTTGTAATGCCTCCATCCAGAGCAGTTAAAACATCGGGTTTCACTTGTGGCAGTGCTTGAGGATTTATTTCCAAACGACGAAGCAGCTGTTGTTGGCTGTACTTTCACGCTGAGACTTTGCTTGGAGGCAGCCGCCTGCATACGGAAACGCTCGTATCGTTCCAGTAGGGGCTTCAGTTCGGCCACCGTGCGCGCTGAATACAGCATGCCGACTCGAGTAGAGTTATCCCGCAATCCATCGATGATCATATCGACCAACTTGTTCTCCGGAATTTGAGCGTTCATAGCAATCTCCTGCGTCTCGATTGCGAATCTTAAGCATCCTTCTTCTGCCTTAATCCACACTGCGCGAGCGTCCAAACTCTCGGAGGAGGATCGCTTTGAGTTCTCCATAGCTGTGCACCGATACCGTGCGCAACAACACTGCCGCCGTCCCCTCCAGCATGCGACGGCATGCAATCAAACGTAGGCGATCATTTAACTGTAGGATTTCAAAAGCGTCTTCCAGATCGTTCAACCATTTATTTACATCATACGCAGTATCCGCTGAGAATCGGGCCACCATGCTCTCAATCACACTCAAGTCACTGAATTGCTGCCTCGGTGCTCGGAATTCATCCATGTTCTGCTGCAGCTTGAGGATCTGCTGTTGCAACTGTAGCACTTCATGTTGTTTCCTCAGCGTCGTCGTTTCCGTTGCTCGTCCAGACTGGGGGAGGCGGGAGCAGCCGGTGTGATAGCGGCGGCGACAGACGGCACGGAGGGTACGAGGGCGGCCATATCTTCCCATGGGTCCGCAGCCCAGGGAACGTCTGGGCCATTGACGGGTGCGGCCAGCGAGATAGCAGCAGGTGCTGGTACGGCAGCGGCGGGCACAGCAAAGGTGGGCGCAGCGGTGGTGGGCGCAGCAGCGGCGGCCACAGCAGCAATTAAGGCGGCGGCGGGTACAGCAGTGGATGCGGCGGTAGCGGGTGCAATGGCGGCGGGTACAGCAGTGGATGTGGCGGGTACGGCAGTGGATGCGGCGGGTACAGCAGTGGATGCGGAGGCAGCGGCGGGGGGTACAGCCGGTGCGGCGGCGGGTACAGCGGCAATTAAGGCGGCAGCGGATGCAATGGCGGCGGGTACAGCAGTGGATGCGGCGGCAGCGGGTGCACCGGCGGCGGGTACAGCAGTGGATGCGGCGGCGTCGGGTGCAGCGGTGGTTGGCGTGGCGGCCACCTGTACCGCGGCGGCAGGCACAGCAGTTGGCGCGGCGGTGTGCGCGGCGGTGGGCGCGGCCGCAGCAGACACGACAATGGGGTCAGCAGCAGCGGCGGGCGTGGAGGCGGCCAGCCTGGATGTGGATCGTGTGGCCTGCCGTGTACCGCAATATATGTCCTTTCGGGTAGTCATCCCACTTCTGAGTTGTAAACGTTGTAAACGGCATCTTAAAACAAAAAAGAATATTTAAGGAATGATAATATAGAAGGTCATTTTGTGAAACCGAACAGTAATACTGGCAATGCAGACATTGAAAGGTTTCATAACACTCTAACGGAAAAGATAAGAATTATATATCTTGACAACAAAGATCTATTAATCAAAGATAAAGTTAGTAAAGCTATAGAATATTATAATAACAGCTATCACTCTACAATACAATATACGCCACTAAATATTGAATATGGAAATTGTGACAAAAAAATTATATATAATAACATTCTAAAATATAAGGAACACTACATTACATCTGTAAATCAAACAAGAGAAAACTTTGAAGAAACTAGAAACGAAGGATATATAAAAAACTATAAGTCTCTAAGACACAAAAATGAACCGAAATATAAAAAATTTAATTTAAATAATGTATATAGCTCCAACATAAAAAGAAAGAAGAAATATCAGCCTTGAAATGTAACATAATCTACCAGAATTGTATTCCGAACACTAATATATATATAAACGAATTGTAAAACTCAGGAGAGTCTTAATTTAAGCGATAGGGAAGTTATGTAGTCGAAGTTCTCTCTCTCTCTCTCTTCATCTACATTTAACTAGCTCGATCTAGAAATAAAAGCTCAAAAGCTCTATCTCGACTATCAGAAAGCTTTTGAGCTCACTCTTTGGAAAAATGTAAACGTGAAGAACTAAAATGAAATAAATAGCTTTATACTTACAATTAAAAAGAAAGACAAAATATTATTTTATTTAATTAAATGTTAAAAGACAACTGTTAACAAAACTCGCCAACCAAATATATAAACAGTGGCTGGCAGCTGTTTTAGGAGTAGTGGTGACACGTGAGTCGAGTCGTGATATCGATAGGCGGCTCAAGCGCGCCAAATTCAAATTACATTATTTCCGATTCCCTTATTTCGCCTAATTATATACCCGCAAATATATATATAAATTATGGGTACATGTCATAACGCCCAGTGTCATAAGGCCCATGGGCTTTATGTCGCAAAAATGTGTGTCTTAGCGCCCATGGGCGCTAAGACACTTTTAAATGTGAACTAGCGCCCACTCCAAAAACGAAATAGCGCCCGAGGGCGCTACGACACAATTGAAGAATATTCAATAAAATATTTAAAAAATGTAATTGTTTTGTTTTCTTATTTTTTAAAGCCCTTTAATCGTGTCATAACGCCCATAAAAAAGTGAAATAAAGTCCGGCGTGCTTTATGTCACATTTAAAAGCGTCATTGCGCCCGTGGGCTTTATGTCGCAAAAATGTGTGTCATAAGGCCCATGGGCCTTATGACACTGGGCGTTATGACATGTACCCATAAATTATATATATAATTTTTTCCGGCCAGTATTTTGCGCCATATTTATATCCGCCTATATTTCTAAATAAATACATATATATTTTTTTCCAGCATTATCGTGCCCATATATATATCCGTCCATATTTATAAAGTATATATAATTTTTTTCGGCCATTATTTTGCGCACATATATGTATCCGCCCATATTTATAAATACATACATATAAAATTTTTTCCAGCCTTTATTGTGCTCATATATATATATATTCATTTCCATCCAGATTTATATAAAAATTTATATTCTTTGCCCTATACATCTTTATTTATATATTTAATCCGTGTTTTGTTTTATACGTACTCCCATCGTTACTTACAAATCCATCTAAACTTGTTTTGTAATCACTCCGCTTTGTCTACGTGTAGTTTTCGATCCGCATTCGTATATTGTTCCGCATATATCTCCATTAAAAGGGCTCCTTTTCCGAGCCACGCGCGAGAGAATTCTCCCACAATCCTGCGGTGCACAGTGAGAAAATTCTTGCGTCCTCATACAGTCCACTTCCCTGTTTTGTTGTTTTTCCAAAACCAAAGGGCGCGCAAACTCGGACTTCGTCGGTAAGGTCGTCCCCTGAGTATGTCCACGGAGCCTTCCAAGACTGCGACGCAGTCTCGTCTCCCTCTGTAACTCCGGAGATGGATCGGCCTTCGAAAACTCCGGCGACCTCGAAGCGTACGGAGTATAATGCACTTATATCGCCAATCCGTATTTGTCACAAGTGGAGAAGCTCTATCACTTGAAGGCCAAGACGCGAGGGGAAGCGAGAACCTTCGTGGCTAAGTCCCCCCTGACGAATGAGGGTTTCCAGGCCGCGTGGGAGAACCTCACCGCACGGTACGAAAATAGCCGTCTGCTTGTCATGACTCAAGCCAGACAACTCCTTCAGATTCCGGCGGTGGCACAAGAGTCGGGCAAATCCTTGCGAGAGCTGCAGACTGCGTTTCAAGGGTGTCTTACCGCGCTTGAGCGTTTGGGTGTTAGTACTGAGAATTGGGATGTCTTACTTATCGCCATATGCACTAGCAAATTGCCGAAGGCCACAATCCTCCTGTGGGAACAAACAGTGTCAAATAAGACTGTCGTCTCCACTTGGTACGATTTGAACCAATTTCTCACCGATCGGTATCGTGTCCTGGATGTGTCCCCAAGTGTCCAAGCCATCCCAATTGGCCCCCGCAAATCCTCTGCGACGATGAAGGTCCAAGCGTTTCCCGCGAAAGCTCAGCTCAAACCGGCGTCTTGCAAGCTTTTCCATCGGGAGAATCACCCAATACGGCTCTGCCCTAGTTTTCTTGACATGCCTGTTCAGAGGCATTTGGACACCATTAGACAGCAGGGACTCTGTTTGAACTGTTTTGCCCGCGGTCATCAAGTGAAGGGCTGCTCCAGTGCGCATAAATGTCATACCTGAAAGGAACGTCATCATACTCTGTTGCATCCTAGTGATGTGTCCGTGTCTTCGCCGTCCGCTGCGCAAGTCCCACCATTCAGCGCCACAGAGCGTCCGTCCACGAGCAACCAGCTCACAAATGCTCAAAGTTATTTTGCATCTACCCCAGGCAGAGGGCTCTTAGGCACTGCGATTGTCACTCTGCACCATCGCGCTGTGGAGCACCGGTGGCTCGATTCAACTTTTCTCTCCGAGCGTGTCTTCAACATGGTCCAGCCCCCCTTTTACCCAGTAGACGCCGCGGTTACTGGCATGGGCCAGAGTGATGGAGGCTGCGCCAACAAGGTGTGTCTGCTGATGCTGTCTCCTCCGTGTGACAGACTGAACAAGATTGTGGTCTCCGCCCTGGTCGTATCCAAATTGTCAGGGGCCATTCCAACGGCTCCATTCCTTAACACGGTTCCGACAGAGTGCCTCGATCGCCCCCTGGCTGACCCGTACTACAACAAGCCCACGCCTATTGATATGATTATCGGTGTAGACCTGTTTCCCCTGTGGAGCTATTATGCCTAACCCTCCGGTGTCTAGATTAGGTTTCGCTGCACAGACGCGAGTCAGTCCGGAAGCAAAATTTGATGTACTCCTCACCAAGTTTTGGGAGGTGGAAGACCTTCCCGCAAAGCCGGAAAAGGAGGATGACGTATTCTGCGAGCGGAATTTCCAGAAGACCACCCGAAGAGGGAAGGACGGCCGATATTTTATGTCCCTACCGTTCAAAAGTCCGAATAGCGTCGACTTGGGTCATTCAAGACCGATCGCGCTTACTCAATTCCTGCGGAATGAAGCAAGCCATCTCCATGATCTCGTCCTAAAAACGCAGTACGATGCCATAATTCAAGAGTACGAGGATTTGGGCCATATGATTCGGGTGACGCCGCCTCAGGATGGAACAAACTTCTATCTCCCCCATCACGCGTGGTTTAAGCCCGATAGCACCACCAACACGTGGCACCACCACCGCGTGGTATTTAACGCGTCGAGCTCCTCCACACGAGGCGTCAGCCTTAACGATGTCTTGCACACCGGACCTACTCTTCAGGCCGATCTCACGCTTCAGGTACTGAAATGGCGGTTCTTTTAGTTCGTTTTCAACGCTGACATAACGCAGATGTATCGACAAAACCGAGTCGACCCCAGGCATACCCCTTTTCAGCGGATCCTCTACCGAAATCGTTGCTGCAGTTTTCAGGATTATGAGCTACAAACTGTCAGAGAGCTTCAAGCTGCCCTTCAATCTGCGGGCTGATTATGAGCTACAAACTGTCAGAGAGCTTCAAGCTGCCCTTCAATCTGCGGGCCTCCCTCTTCGGAAGTGGACTTCCAATAAGAAGGAAGTACTTCAAGATATCCCAAGAGAGCACCTGCTGCGAGAGGACTTTCTCGAGCTGGAAGACGCGAGCACTGCGAAAACCTTGGGAATCCGCTGGCAAGCCGCCGAGGACGTCTTCTTCTTCATCGCAGCGAACACACCATTGAAGAAGTCGATCTCCAAGAGGCAGGTTCTGTCCCATATCGCTAAACTCTTCGACCCCGCTGGCTGGCTAACCCCATTTGTTATTCGAGCGAAGATATTCATGCAGCAACTCTGGTTAACCGAACTGGGCTGGGATGACGCTCTGCCGTCTTTACTGCTGCAGCAATGGCACGAATTCCTGCATGATCACCCAGGCCTCAGTCAACTCCGCATCCCCCGTTGGGTAAACACCGGCGATACGCTCTTGTGGGAGCTTCATGATTTCTGTGACGCGTCACAGAAAGCGTACGGAGCAGCCCTATTTGTGCGGGTTCGGTATCGCGATCAAGTAAGCGTCCATTTATTAACGGCTAAGTATCCAGCATCTCCAAAAGCATTAGTGGCCAAAGCTGTTCACATGTGCGTTCCGAGGACAACCCCGCTGATCTGGCAAGCCGTGGAGTCTCCGCGGCCGAGATATCGGCCAGTAGCCTCTGGTGGCATGGGCCGGACTGGCTCCGGCGGGACTCCGAGTACTGGCCAATTCTCAATAATGAACTCCCAGACACCCAGCTGGAGCAACGAGTTCAGTGCCACACCACCGCGACCACCCTACTCGATGACGTTAGCGAACGTTTCTCCGACTATGGTAGGGCATTACGATTCACCGCGTACATCCTACGCTTCGCCACCAAAAGGACTTCGACGCCTTCCACGGTCCACCTGACGAATTGCTCTCCGCCGAGCGCGCCTTAATTCGGATCTCCCAGCGTCGAGAATATGTCGCGGAGATACGGGCCCTTGGTGAAGAGCGACCCCTTCCATCATCCAGCACGCTACTCAATTTGAATCCATTTCTCGACCAACATGGGATACTCCGCTCCTGCGGACGACTCCGGGCCGCTTAATCCCGGATTTCACGGGCCTGCTCGTCGAATACCTCCGGCAATCAACTGATAATGCGGTATCTGCGCACCAAATTCTGGATCCCACGGATCAAGAACCTGGTGAAGTCCCACATCAAGGGGTGTAAAGTCTGCATCGTTCATCGTCGACGACTACAGACTCAAATAATGGGTGACCTCCCTCGAGAGCGCATCACGTACTCCAAGCCCTTCACCCACACGGGCATTGACTTCGCAGGGCCTTTCGAGATCAAGACCTACACCGGGCGTGCGTGTCTCATTACGAAAGGTTATGTCTGCGTCTTTGTGTGTTTCAACACGAAGGCAATCCATCTCGAGGCTACCTCCGACCTCACCACTGAACGATTTCTCGCAGCCTTCTCTCGGTTTGTCGCACGGAGACAATGCCCACAGCGCACTTACTCCGACAATGGCAAAACCTCAAAGGCCTCAAATGCGCTCGAAAAAGACTTCCTGGACGCCACCAAGCTTAATATAATGAAGGCATTTCCCCAGCATATTTTATCCTGGCAGTACATTCCGCCGAGCGCCCCCCATATGGGAGGACTGTGGGAAGCAGGGGTCAAAAGTTTTAAGACCCTATTTTACAGCAAGCAATTCAGCAGGCTTTCTGCCGCTGTTGGAAGAGTGAATACCTTAAGGATCTCCACAAACGGAATAAGTGGAAATCACCGGCCTGCAGTCTCCAGACCGGCGACCTCGTGATCGTGTCCGAAGATAACCTCCCCTCCAACGGGTGGCGCTTAGGGCGAGTTGAGCGCACTCTGCCCGGGGCTGACGGTCTCGTCCGAGTGGCTGATGTCACAACAGCGCGTGGGTCTATCCGAAGACCCGTAGCGAAGCTCATCCTGTTGCAAAACAACAGGAGTCCTGAGCCTAAGCAAAACCCGTAGTGACTCCCAATTCCTCTATGTTCCGTCCGAATGTCCTCGTCTGCGTGCATGTTGTTCGTTCCCGTGCATCCACTAATCCACTTTCCCCTCCGTAATTTCTTTCGTTGCAGTTCTTCAGATCGCCCCTCCGTGCTCCACACGGGACGAACGCGTACCGATGCCAAGTCTGTCGGGGGGTTCACGCACTCCGGCAGTGTCAGCACTTCCTGAACCGCCGAGGGGAAAAGCGGCTCCGGGCGGTGCTTCTAAATAAGTACTGCCCCAATTGCTTGGCACACGAGCACTCATCCGACGCGTGCCGGAGTCGCCATGGTTGCCGACGATGCGGGCAAAATCACCATACCCAGCTCCATATGGCCGACCAACCACCGAGCCAATGCTCCCTAGGCCGGCGTTACAGCCAGTCACTCTCCCCCGGACGTGCTGCAGCACCGCCGCAACCCCGTTCCCCATCATCTTCCGACCGCTCCGCTTCTCTAGAGGACGCACGCCAGGACGATGACTGTCATGCCAACAGCAGTCCTCCGGTTGAGGAATGGCTCGAAATCTTTCGAGACCCGCGTCCTCCTCGATGCGTGTGCGGCTGAGAGCCGCATCAATCTTTCATTTGCCGGCGATTTCCGTACTTTTCTGAAAACTACTGTAGAATAGAGGCCAGTTCTGAGGATTGCCATCAAACGTTGGAAGCTCTTTCGGTATCGATTGACGGGCTGCAAGTTGTGCCGCGCTTGGTATTGCTATGTTTAGGTCTAAGTCCATTCGCACTTTACTTTCTGGATAGTACGATGCAGTCCTGTTTTGAGTATTCGTAAAATTCCAGGGCGCCATCGGCGCACTTAGGTGCGGTTGTTCGCGTGTCGTAGCACGCGTGTTGTTTGAGGTTAGGAACGGCAGTTGCGGTGCCTCGTGATCGTAATGCCACGTGTCACGCACAGCTGAGTGTGTGACCTTCGCTTTTTGTTTGGCAGAAGTAAAAATAGGAACGGCTGTCCTAGCTGTGTCCGGGAATTTTTTTGGCGGGCATAGTCCAAAGTCCCGATCCAGTTCTGGTAGCGACCCTGTTGGTTTTGCTGGTGACGAAGTAGCCTGAGGTTCGCGTGCTCGTGTGGTATTTCCGAGGTTCTGCATGACTTCCGTTGACACGTTGACGCAGTCGCTGTTCCAGCTGTGCTCAGATTTCTCGTCTATTACTCCAACGCAGTCGAAATGATACCAGGAACAGCATCGATTGCATTGCACCATGCGGTTGTCTTCCTGCATGCATTTATTGTAATGATATATTCCACTTAATAAGTCTTTTGTTGCCATGGTTTACCGATGGGTTTATACTTTTAAGCGATGTTGATTAGTTACGTGACCTATGTAGGTCGTAAACGGTTGACCGTTGAGGTTATGTAATTTAGTGATTGGTTATGCAATCATCGAGGTTAACCTCTATATGATTGGCGTGTAGAACCGTGGGTTGACCCGTCGAGTTGAGTTAAGTAGTTAACTTTTTCGGTTGGTTTACCACTGTTAGATTAATGTAGAATTAATCTGTAGAATTAATTCATGGCTTTTGTGGCGTAATTTATAGAATTAATTTATAGAATTAATTCCTGGCATAATTTATAGAATTGTTGAGTTTGGCGCTAAGGTTCGATGTTTTAGCGGGCCCACAAGAAAACACTCCACTTTTCACGTGATACTTCATTTATTTCTTCCACGTGTATTTCTTATGCTAATGGTAGGCTAAGTAGGTGTGTGTATGGTGAGCGAGCGAGCCGGTAGTTGAGCCGTTTGCGAGCCGCTATAAATTAATCGCCCTTACTCGCGGTTGTAACCAAACTGTTCTGTCCGCCGCTTAGTAACAAGCATAGAACCTAACATGTAAGCTTAAAGCGCAAGATGCAACGGTTAATTTCCCAGCACGTAGGCTGGCGCTTAAGTATAAGTATGAAAATGAAAGAGAATGAGTGATATGGGTTAACCCATTGGTGGCTGCGTCGGGTCTGCTGGGCAGTTAGCGGATTTCGGCGGCAACAAACAGCATTAGGCAGATCTTCATTGCCAACGGTGGCAGACCGATCGACAAACGTCTTTTTGTCTCTGGTTCTGCGGTGTCCTCGATACCAGGGTCTTCTTGGGAAGTCGATTCTGTGTTATTTGCCTCGATTTTACGTTTTATCGCCGTCTCTCTAAGCAAGCGAGCTAATTTATGGATAGCCCGCTTGTAGGTGCCTCTGGCTGTTTTAACGTCTACCACGCGGACGTATCCATCCAGGTCTGGATATAATTTAACAATTCGTCCAATTGGCCACTACAAAATTGGCACATTATCCTCCTTTAGAATTACCATCATGCCTTCTTTGACATTGTTATATGGTTTTTTCCACTTGGATGTACCCTGCAGTTCTTGTAGGTACTCTTGAGACCATTGTGTCCAGAATGTATGCTTAAGTCGTTGCACTAATTCCCATTGCTCTGGAATCGATCGCTGTGTTATTGGCTCTGCATCTGGTTGGGCTACTAATGGTTCTCCGATCAATAGGTGGCCTGGGGTTAGAGCTATTAAGTCGTTGGGATCGTCTGAGTTTGGCGTTAACGGACGAGAGTTCAGCACTGCTTCAACATTGACAATGATGGTAGACAGTTGTTCGAACGTTAAGTTTGCTGTCGATACGTTTTTCAACAGTAAATGCCTAGCGGACTTTACCGCAGCTTCCCATAATCCTCCGAAATGTGGAGACCGTGGTGGTATGAACTTAAATTGCACTCCTTTTTGATTGCAAAATTCCTTGATACTACCTGCTGCCGTTTCTGAGTGTATTGTATCGGTCAGTTCCTTAAGTTTGTTGTTTGCTCCAACAAAGTTTGTTGCATTATCGCAGTATAATGTCTGGCATCTTCCTCTGCGCCCAATAAAGCGCTGAAGCGCGCCCACAAATGAGGATGTGGATAGGTCTCCAACCAACTCCAAGTGTACTGCCTTGGTTGCAAAGCATACAAATACTGCAATGTAAGCTTTGTCGGGACGTTTTCCTCGAACCTTATGGTGGATCCAGAATGGTCCACAATAGTCTACTCCGGCATTGAGAAAGGGTCTATTATGCTCAGGTAAGTTGCCCATGACTTGTTTAAAGAACTGAGGCCGGTAGTGCCTCATGTCCACAATGAAGATTCTCTTCATGAAGTTTCCGCAGCATCATTTTTACCACCGGATCATTATACGGCAAGAGATATGGATTCCTTGTTTCCGTTGATACTGGTGCTTGTTGTAGCCGAGTTGCTACTCGTATGATTGAATGTTCATCCAGTATTAGTGGCAATGTTGCCACCGTGCTTTTGCGATCTAGCGGTTGATCATGACGTTTTATTAATTGCCGTAATTCATATGCAAATCCTGTTTCTTGAATTTGCTTAATGATCACTCTCCGTGCTTGGTCCAAATCTTCCAACTCTAACTGAGCCGTTGGTTTCCTGATCTGCTTGTGACAAAACCGTAGCACATACGCCACTATTCGCTGTAGCCGGTAAAACGAATTTCTGTGATTTACCGTATATATCCATTCACTCTTGTTGTTTGCCGTGGCCGTCACCATGCTGAATACCTTAGTTTTCTTCTCAACGGTATCCATCGTGTGCTCTGTAGGCTTAAATGGTGCTGGCCAGCCAGGTTGTGGTTCATGCAAAAATAGTGGTCCATACAACCATAATGTATGTGTGCTAAGCTGAACTGCTGATATGCCTCGAGACAGAACATCAGCTGCGTTGAGCGCTGATGACACATGACGCCATTGCCTTGGATGTGATACTCTGCGTGTATTTTTGTCAACCGATTAGCCACAAACGTGTGGAAATGCGATGCCCGTGAATTAATCCACGAGAGTACTACTGTTGAGTCTGACCAGCGAAATGAGTCCACACTTTCTGATCCGAATTGGAGATCCTGTCGAACTCTATCCGTGAGTTCAGCTCCAAGTACAGCTGAACATAGTCCAGGGGAGCCACTCTCGACTTGGCGCACAACAATCTGACCGAAATTTGGCCATTTTTATAGATTGATCTGATAAAAACTTTCGCTCCATACGCCTTTTCTGATGCATCAACAAATGTATGCAGTTCCTTTGTAGTGGGATCTTACCATCAAAAATATACCTTGGAATTTTCATGTGGTTTAGTGCATGTACATCCTCTACCGAGAGGATGGCTTCCCATTGCTTCTCCAAGTACGGCGGTAGGTCACCATCCATCTCAATTCTTTCGGTAGCAACATGTTGAAGAAACATTTACGCTCTTACCACTACCGGTGCGAACAGCCCTAGAGGATTGAAGATTTGACCGACTACAGATAGCACCACTCGTCTGGTTATTCCTTTTGTATGTCTTTGCGCCTTTCCACAAAATTGATCTTCTTTAGGTGCCCATATGATTCCCAATGTTTTGACACTTGTTTGTTCAAGTGTGTCACCGAGATTGATGTCAGCAATCGTATCTTCCTTTGGAATTTCCTTTAGAAGTTGGCTGCTATTTGAACACCATTTTCGTAAGTTGGTCTCAAGATTTCTAGAAGCTCTTGTCTTATTTGTAGGGCTTCTGGTAAACTGTCTGCTCCTGTGAGACAATCATTAACATAAAAGTCATTTTTTAATGCTGATGCTCCAGACGACAATTTTTCCATGTTTTTCAGTGCCAAATATTCCAGACGCTTCGTCTCTAAATATGGGGCTGACGTGGTTCCATAAGTTACCGTTTTTAAACGATAAAACTTTAGTTCTTGACTTGGATCCTGTCTCTACACAATCATCTGATTGAATTGATCGGCAGGGTTTATCCAAACTTGACGATACATTTTTTCAATATCTGCCGTGAACACATATTTGTGTGTCCTGAACCGCAGGAGAATTGAGAAGAGTTGACTCTGTACAACTGGTCCAGGATATAAAATGTCGTTCAGTGATTTTCCTGATGACGTTTTGCATGATGCATCAAATACCACTCTTACTTTCTGGTTTTAGTACACAATGATGCGGTATAAAGTAATGGTTCTTCGGAATTTGTTCTTTTTCTAGCTGCCAGAATCTTTCTAGTGATTCCTCTGGATTCGTCATACCTACCATACATGTGATTGAAGCTGACGTTGACATATTAACTCTGCCAGCAATAATCCATCCAAACTCTGAGTTTTGTAATGTTGGACGGTTTCGATTGCCCCGTCTCCTTTCTGGTAGCAGTATAGCATAGTGATCATCAGCTCCCAACAGCATATCAATTTTTCCGGGTTTATCAAATGTTGGGTCCGCTAATTGAATGTTGTCTGGTAATGTGACTTTCTGCGTTATTTGTTCTGTGGGTTGGTCACCCATTATGTGTGGCAATACAAATGCCTCAACTAGCATTGCGAACTTGTTGTATCTTGACCTTACAACCAAGCTTACTCGCACCTTGCTTATCTGTGGTTGACCACCCACTCCATTTATATGCACATGAGTCTCGCTAATTTTTAACGATAACTTCTTTACCAGTCTCTCTGAGATGAGATTTACTTGTGAGCTGCTATCCAGGAGTGCTCGAAATTCTCCTTTCCTTTCATTGATCCCTTTTACCACTACCCTGTCCGTTGCCAACAGCAACATATGGTCCGGCTTGAAGCAATTGACACACAATTTGTGTCTCTGCACCCAATTAAGCCGCTCTGCTGCGGATTTGATTTTGAACTTTTCACATTGGAAGAGTTTGTGCTTTGCTCTTTCGCAGAAAGCAAACAAGGTACTGTTTGTCCCAGATGCTGTTGCGCATGTCTTCCTTGGATTTGGTTTTTCAATGCTGCGATTTTCGTTTCTTGGTTTCCCAATCGCCTCTAATGTTAGGAAGCGCTGTTCCAAGAAGGATAGGAAGTCCTTTACTTCCTGCAGATCCCTTGTGTTGGAAAGAGATTGCTCATATAGTGCGTGGTTGAAGCTATCCAATTTTCTTGTCATATGAAACATTGTGACAGCATCTGACGATTCCATATTGACGCCTACATTTTTTAAGGCTTGCAACGATTCAAAAGTGTTATCATGCAAATTCTTTATAGAAGCTGCGTCATTTCCCACATTTGGGTGATCAAACAGCTTTGCCAGTATGGCTGTTACCAGAACTCGTTTGTTATTAAAACGTTCCTGCAACACTGACCCAGCAGTGTTGTAATTGGCTTCTGTTAATTCCAGGTGCCGTATCAATCTCTTTGCTTCTCCAGAAAGGTTTGATTTTAAGTACCACATTTTCTCTATCGTGGATACATTTGACTCAAGAACCACCTTTTTATAGATGTTATAAAAAATTGTTGACATTTCAGATAATCCCCATTAAATTTTGAAATAGGAATTTTGGGTAGTTGCAATGATTGTATCGATTGCAATACAGGTGGTGATTGTATCACTACATTTTCTGCTTGTGCCACACAGAATTTCAGCATTGTATTTTCTGCGGCCACAAACGTAGCTATATTATATCCGGCTTTGGCTGGATTTTCAGCTAGCCGATGAATCTCATAATGGATTTCTTCAATTTGCATCCATAATTTGTCGACTACCGATTTGTAAGTCATTTTTTCTTCAGGCACAATTTGTCTTAATGTCCTGGACAATGAATCCAGCAGAGCATTTTGCTTGCGAACCAGTGGTTTGATCACGACTCGCTCTTCCTCTCGTTGGCGAGTTTGTCTCTCTAGTTTTATTTTTGCCAAATGGTCCCTCCAATCTTCCACTATATTAGATACAACCATCTTCATTTTGCTGAAATAGTCCGTTACAAAGTAGTCATTTTCAGTTGGCACGTTATTTAATTTGTCCATCAACTCCTGATGACTTTTCTCGAAGTTCTCCCACATGTATTCCAGGAGCTCAAGTTTCTCCTCGAAATAGCATGGCTTTGTTTTCCTGGCGAAAGAATTTTGGTATTCCGAATGAAGGCCAGGATTGCCTCTCCTAGTTCTGTCTGCTGTTTATAAAACTCCTCCATGTTCTTTTATATTCTTATGTAATTGCTTATCTGTACTAGTACTTGACCCGATGGGAGTTTATTTATTTTGTCAAAGACAGGGAACGCTCCGACTCGTTCCTAAAATTGGTCAAGTGTAGCACAAATAAGAATAAGAAATAAATCGAAGTCGCCTTTTGATTAGTGTTTTAACAATAGTTTTATTTTTATTTCCAATATACCTATTCTTTTACACTGATAACTGCCACGACAGTTAAACCAATTTTTTGAGTTTCTTTTCTTTGTTTAAAAAATTGCTGATCAATGCCAAAATCTATACTCGTGCGTACTACCTGGGTTACTGACCGAGTTAACTAGGTCAGATATTGCTGACGCCAGGGAATGCAACAGAGTTGAGTTGATCAAACTTTATTTTATATAAAAATAACTTTTTATGATTTGGTCGCCTTGTTGACACAAATCGTTGTTAACTGTTTTTTACAAAGTGATCGCCTAGTTGACCAACTTTTCTCAATAGGTATGCAATAGGTTGCGGAAAACCATCTCCTAGTTTTCCAATAAATTGTTTTTAGTCGCCAAGGTGGCTACGCAATGATTGCCAAGTTAATCAATTGCGATTTTTTAGTCGGGACCCCAGATTGATGTCAGATGTTCATCAATTTGTGCCCTCGCTTAGGATTGTCGTGTCCAAAGCGTGCAAAGAAAGTAGTCGCCTAGTTGACCAGTTTCCTTTTTGTTGAGAGATTGGTCGCCTGAGTTGACCAAATATTCTCGCTTGATGACGGTTTCACCAAGTCTGTTACTCTTTTAATTTGGAGCCGCCAATGTCGGGGTCACCAAAATGTTTAATGAAAGACGTTAGTATTTCTTGAAGTTATTAAATGTTTATTTATTTATATATAAGCTTCTGCTCTCTGACGTGACGGTCGTATTTTTGAATAGCTCCTGAGTTTTTATTAATATTTATTGTTTTCTCTCAGTTTTTATTTGTGCTTAGTTTGTTTACGCTTTCACTGGTGTTGTTTGCTTGACACTCTTGTGTTTTATTTCCATAATTCGCCAAATTAAATAGTTTTAACAGTTTCTGTTTCGTGTGTTCTGTTTAGTGTTTGGTGCATTTAATTTTTTTTCTTTTTATTTTTTTTCTCTCTCGTCATTGCTTCTGCAGTTGCTCCCCTCATCACCCCCTTTATACCATCAGTGCTAGTGGCTTTGTTGTTCTCTCTGCTTTGTGCTTGTGCTCAGCTTCTCTCCCGCGTAATCACTTTTGTAAGGCCGCCTCTCAAAGCTCGGCTTATAACTGTTCTTGCACTCTCTCTTGTGCTGTGCAGTCTTGCTGTTCTCTTTGTTTTATTTGTAATTATTGATTTCTTATCGATAATTATCTTTGTGCTGTGTATTTAAATTTTTCTATTTATTCTTTAATATATAAATTTATTTATTTTCTTTTTGCCTTGTGTTTTTTTTGGCTTTATAATGGCTTGTTGTCTACCTACTTGCAAGCATTCTGATCGTTTTGATGATCAGAATAGAGCAATATCTTGTTGGCTTTGCGATAATCTTATTCACTTAAAATGTGCTGGCCTCAATGGCCGCGACTACGACAAATTTTCTGGTTTGTCTGTGTCTAAGCCTGAGCTTGGCTTAATGCGCTGGACTTGCCCATATTGTGCCAGCCAGCAGCTTGATTTTAGCCGTATGTATAGGGATTTTCGTTTAAAGTTTCTTTCTTTAAACAAACTGGCGTACATTTATTGTCGCAATTCAAGTTTGTTCCACGTTCTGAGAAGTTGCCCAAGAAATGTACCCTTGAGTTGCCTCGCAAGCAGTTGCCAGCACTCTCTATTACATCGTCTCCCATTTTACTTTCGCCTACACCATCTTCTTGTCCCTCTTTATGCTCTTCATTTCAGATTGAAGTACCCATTACAAGCCCTGGTGTACCTCAATCTATCCCTCACGGGAACTCTGATCAATCACTGGATCATGCTAGCTCTCAATCACTTGCGGATCCCAATGCTTCTCCGCCTCCACTAACTGTAGTGCCTCATCGCAAACAATTATTTATCTCTAGGCTTGCTCCTGATACTTCTGAGTTGTCTGTGGCAGCATTAGTAATATATGCCCTGCTAAAGTTTTAATTCAAAAGTTTAAGTTTTCTAATCGCCTCGCGAAATCTCCTCTTTTAAAATTACAGTACCCAATGAGTATTTCTCAGCTATGGTTGACACTAATTTCTGGCCAGAGGGCCTAGTTGTACACGAGTTTGCGCACAATATACCTAATTATTTATCTTCTGCTTCAAAAAACTAATAACTTATTTCTTATAGGCTTGATCGTGTTGGTCGTCGTGGCGGTGGAGTACTCATTGCTGTTAACTCGAATCTGTGTTCAAGTGTTGTGCCGATTGATCTGCCCTTAGGTGTTGAGTTTATTTGCGTCGAAATTACATGTTCCAACTTTAGCTTATATATTTCTTGTTCATATACTCCTCCAGCTTCTTATATAACGACCTATATGCACCATGCTGATGCTTTGCAAACTATTTTTAATCGTCTTAAAGATCGCGATTTCCTTATAGTTTTAGGTGATTTCAACTTGCCTAATATTTCTTGGCTTGTTGATGATAATCTATCTTTCTTAATTCCTTCATCTCAACATGTTTTTCTTGATAGCCTACTTGAATGTCCGCTATATCAGTTGAATTCTTTCCTTAACTCTTCTAAAAGAATCCTTGATCTTGTTTTTATCTCTGATCCCACTGTTAGTGCTGTATCCCGAACACAGCCCCTAGTGAAACCTGAAGATCCCTATCACCCTACCATTGAAGTTACTATTTCTTACAATTCCGTTACTAATTCATTTAATAACATCGCAAGTTCTCGTCGTAGATGTTTTCGTAAAACAAATTTCAATGTTTTTAATAGCCTTATTTTCTCTTTTGATTGGTCATTTCTATTTGAGTGCTGCGATATAGATCGTGCAGTGAAGTTTTTCTACTCTGCTCTTAATTCTCTAATTGATAAATGCGTTCCTTATGTGAATGTCTCTACCATCTCCAGCGCCCCAGTCTGATTCACACGTAGGCTCTCTAATCTCCGTAACATTAAATCGAGATATTTTAAAAGATTTAAAAAAACTGGTTCGCGACTTGACTATGCAATTTACTGTATAGCCAAATCTCCATTTTGTCTTTTAAACACTCAATGCTACAATAATTATATCGTTCGCTGTAAGGTTGAATTTTATAAGAACCCCAAAAGATTTTACAACTTTGTTAATTCCAAAAGACGCTCTAATGTACTACCCTCCACCTTCAGACTTAATGACCAGACTGCTAATAATGATTCAGATATTGCAGATCTGTTTGCTAAATTCTTTCAGTCGACTTATTCTACTACTGTTTCGGAACCCACACCCTATCCCTTTTCAATCCCACATTTAAATTGTATGTTTTTTCCTAGTATTACTGAAGACTGTATTATCTCTAGCTTGTCATCTATGACATCTTCCTTCGTTCCCGGTCCTGATAATATACCTAGTTGCATCCTTAATTCCCTATCTAAGCCTTTATCTCGGTTATTCTTCATATCGAGTGAGACTTGTACCTTTCCCGATATTTGGAAGGAGTCTTTTATTATTCCGCTTTTTAAAAAGGGTAGCAAATCGGATGTTTCTAACTACCGTGGCATTGCCAAACTTTCGGCAATACCAAAGCTGTTTGAGAAAATTATTACGTCTTCCCTTCAACACCTATCCAGGTCCACTATTTCTCCTTGTCAGCATGGATTCATGAAAGGTCGTTCGTCGCTTACTAACCTTTTAGAATTGACTACCCTTGTACACCATGGCTTCCGAAAAAAGTGTCAAACTGATGTTATTTATACTGACTTTAGTAAGGCTTTCGATACGGTTGATCATTCTATGCTTCTCGCGAAACTTAACATAATGGGTTTTTCCCCAAAACTATTGGCTTGGTTAAAGTCGTATCTTATTGGCAGAACCCAAAAGGTGTCTTTTCGTTCCTCGATATCTAAAACTGTTCTAGTTACGTCCCAAGGCAGTCATCTGGGCCCACTGTTATTTACACTATTTATAAATGATTTGCCTTTGGCCTTGGTTCGTTCACGCGTGCTCATGTTTGCGGATGACGTCTAGATTTGTTATTCCTATAATGATCCTTCTTTCCAACAGTACTTGCAATCAGATCTCGATGCGTTCTGTGATTGGTGCCACGTTAATAAATTACACCTTAATGCCTCTAAGTGTTGTTTTATGACTTTCAGTCGCTTGTCTCCGTTCCTAGCTCATTACTCTGTTAAGTCTGTTCTGTTAGATTGTGTACCATCGTTCAAAGACTTAGGCGTTATGTTTGACCCAAAACTTTCATTTAATGTTCATATTTCTTCAATTGTCAATAGAGCATGCAGCCTTCTTGGCTTCATTAAACGTTGGGCCAAAGAATTTGATGATCCCTATGTAACAAAGGTTTTATACACTTCGTTAGTTCGCCCTACTGTAGAATATTGCTCACCAGTGTGGAATCCGCAATATGATGTTCAACAGGGTAGTATTGAATCGGTACAGAAGCAATTCCTTAAGTTTGCGTTACGCGGTCTTAATTGGGACCCGAGTCTTCGCCTACCTTCTTTTCTAGCAGACTTCTTCTTATTAATCTTCCTTCACTTTACAACCGTAGGCTCGTTTTTGGTTTTCTCTATCTCCATAAACTAGTCAACGGCGAAGTCATTTCTTCTAATTTACTAGATACGCTATATTTTTGTGTACCCTCACGTCGGACCAGAAACTTTTTTCCTATTCACCTTAGTAGATGTCTGACTAACTACTCTCTTCACGAACCTTTTCGTGTTCTTTGCCAATCTTTTAACAACCTTTCTCACCTAATTTTTCCTCATCTTTCTGTCACTTCTCTTCGCGCTATACTTTTTAATCATCTACAGCGAAACCAATAATAATACTCTGGACTTTGATTGGCTGCAACTCATCCCTGACCACATTGGCTGTGACTCGGGGCATAGCTGGCACCTTATGCAAATAAAACACCTCCACCAGGTCGGGGATGTTTAGTTGTGTATATAGCTAAGCTATCTTTTTCAATTAATTACTATTTGTCGTTAGCTTAAGCTTTTTCGTCGACTGCTGTGTTAGTTGACGTAAATAAATAAATAAATAGGCACTAGCACATAAACCAGTGACTAAAGGTTGTCGCAACCAACACATAAATTTGGTGGACCTCGGAGTGAGATTACAAAGGTAGAGATGGGGGCCAAAGGCACAGCGATGCACACCCGATGTAGCTACAATTGGTATCTGATCTTACTAAGAATAATGCATTTCTTTTATAGTACAAATAGCGAGCTTACCAGTGCATAGTTCGACATAGTGTTAGGTCAGCAAAATACGTCTTTATTGATAATAGCTAACCTTAGCAGCTTAATTAACTAGGTCTTTATTGTTTACTGCTGACCATATCAGCTCTACTTATGACTGATGAGCCATCGATATCTATAATCGGGTTACATACTTAATTGACATACATTTCCATTTGTTCTATATTAAAATTGTCTTAATGTTATCTTATTTTATATAGTCTAAACACCAACAGCTGGTATGACATCAATACCAAGAAGTAAAGGAGGAGTCGGCTAGAGGAATATTGGGCATTCCTTTCAGTGTTGCTTGGGCTATCGTACATGACGGTAAATCATCAGCAACTTGGGACAAGACAAAAGCTTCTATCTCTATCTGAACTGGAGGTCCATGCGATGACCGAATGCTTATGTGACAAACCTTTAAGGTTCTATTGACCTTTCCGTTAATGCCTGTCACTTCGGCCCTGACAGTTTGGAATGGTAACTTCATGAGCCGGAACATTCTTTCGGATATAAAATTGGCTTCCGAAGCCGGGTCTAATAACGCCCGTGAGGGACAAGTAGTGCCCTTCTTCCAAAAGTCCATGATGGCGTTACATAGCAACTTATTTCGTGAGGACCTTGCCTCAGAAGTAAAGTATGCCCCGACAATATTGTGAGAACTGGGCTGAGCTGGGACCGGCGTTAGACTATTCTCCGGTCGGGCATCCTTGTGCAAGAATGTATTGTGACGCCCCTTGCACATAAAGCAATTGTGCTGACTCGGACAATCTTTTACTTGATGTCCTCTTGCGAAACAGTTCAGACAAAGGGACTTTTTCTTTATGTATGCCACCCTCTCTGGCACCGGCATTTGAAGGAAGCGGGGACATCGACGCACCGGGTGATTCTCCTTCATACAGAGATCACAGGATTTTGGTTTTGTGGTCACCTTGGCTTCAAATGTATTAGCCTTTCGGGTGGCTGGAAGCGGACTTCGCGGAGGTTTCGATGTGGGAACCAAAATAGCCATTGCAGTTGTATTTTCAACCGCTTCGAGCGTACGAAACCGCTCAGTAAGGAAATCGTCCATCATTTGCCACTCTGGAATGGCAGTCTTATCTCCCAGAGATTGTTCCCACAGTGAAAGGGTGTTCTTCGGCAATTTGATCAAACAGAAAAATACGAACATGCCTCCCCAAGTGGTTACTGGCAGGCCACAGTGCTCAAAAGCACGAATGGATGCCTGCAGAGCATTCTGATGATCTTGTAATGCTTTTCCGGACTTATGGGAAATTTGAGGCAGGTCAAGAAGTGCTCGGAATTGGCTGTTCACGATAAGTCGCTTATTTTCGCTGTTTGAGTGCATTCCATTCCGTTTCAAAACCATCATTTGTAAGCGGGAATTGCTACAATGAGGTTGGCTTCAGCCCTCGTTTTCGCTAGGAGATGGTACAGCTTTTCAACGGGAGAAAATCGCGAATCGCTTATGTAGATGGCTGTAAACAAGTCACGGAACGTAGGCCATTTTAAGTTTTGGAGCTTGAATACGCTGACCTCGGACAATAAAGTGACGTGGGTGTCGACTTCAAACTGAATTAGTTTATCGCTAATAGAGACAAACTTCTTCAAAGCCATGGTGGAAGCAACGAAAACCATTTTGGTTTCGGATCGAGTGACTCTTGGGGCGGTTACCAAAATCTGTAGATGTGGTACCAATGATTTGACCCCTTTTAGGCTTGCTCGTCGTGGCTCTGACGTGGCTTGCTGGAAGGTCGTGCTTGGTGGTGCGGACGTGAGTGCTAATGGACTAGAGAGGGTCTGAAATGCTCGGGAAGGAGGAATAGTAGGGCTGGTACCCCTCTGGCGCTGACTTGGAGCAGCCATTGAGGATTTGCTCGTGGCCGCAGTGTTCTCAGCTTCTTTCTCGTCTTTTGACGGGCTCGTACTCATAACCCCAGAGAATGGCGGTTATAAAGTAGTGAACTGGCTTGGCACGGATTGAAAATAAGCGAAAAAGACAAACTGGAACGTTTAGGAAAAACTGTAACACTATCAAACCAAGACGAACGGCTTTAAAACGCCTTAAAATAGATTAAAAGCCCACAAAACGAGTTGGTACGTTTGGGAAAACTTGAACCCCGCCAAAAAACCCTAGGAAAGTCTTGGAACGCCTTGGAATTGAAATATAAAACCCAATGATACGACTTCGGACACTTGGAACACCTTGGAATCCAAATATATAACCAAAGATACGACTTTGAACGCGTGGAAACACTTTGGAATTGAAATATAACCAAAGATACGACTTGGAATGCGTAGAAACCCTTTGGAATCGAATTCTAATTCCAGAGATACTACTTGGATCGCGTGGAAACACTTCGGAGTAGAAATCTAACTCCAAAGATACGACTTGGAACGCGTGGAAACACTTTGAAATTGAAATCTAACTCCAAAGATACGATTTGGAACGCGAGGAAACTCTTTGGAACTGAAATATAACCAAAGATACGACTTGGAACGCATGGAAACACTTTGGAATTGAAATAAAACCAAAGATACGACTTGGAACGCGTGGAACCACTTTGGAATTGAAATATAACCCCAGAGATACGACTTGGAAACGATTGGAAAAATTTGGGAATTCATTATTAAAAAACCCAAGATACGACTTGGAACGCGTGGAAACACTTTGGAATTGAAATCTAACTTCAAAGATACGACTTGAAAATGCTTGGAACAATTTGGGAATTCAGTATTAAAAAAACCCAAGATACGACTTGGAAATGATTGGAAAAAGTTTGGGAATTCAATATTAAAAAAACCAAGATACGGCTTTGAAACGATTGGAAAAATTTGGGATAAACAAAAGCGCGGAACAAAAATTTTTAATAATTAAATATTATTCGACCTTTCCCTCAACGTGACCCTTCAACATATATACCCCACAAAGTGCCTGCCAACCTAGGGTATATGCTTTGTGCCGGTCTTTGGCACATGAGCTTGCAGCTATGCTGGTATACTGCAGTTTAGCGGGACTTATGTATGCACGTATGTATGAATATAGGCTGCAAGGGTTAGCGGAATTTTGTTCGCGGTGAAGGAAAAATATATTTGTGTGCGAAAAAATTAAAATTTTTGTGGAATATATGTATGGATATGTAGGTATGTATATGTATATGGATATAAATATCAATATGTAAAATTTTATGTATGGAAAAATATGTATACATGTATATGTATGTGTATGGATATGTAAAATGTTGGAGTATATGTATAGATATATGTATATAATATATGTATATGTATGTGTATTGATATGTATATGTGTATGTATTTTTTTTTTTTTTTAAATATGAAAATATGGAATGGAAATATGCAGAGGTGTGAATGGATCGGATTTCTTTATACAAATGAATAATTTTTTTATATTCTTTTGATGTGTCTAGCTGATATGCCCCAACTTTATAGGGTGTCGCGGGACACAAGAAATGTCTAAGTGTGGCCTTTATATGTGAGAGGGTGGTTCACTTTCTTTTCTTTTGTTTAAAAATCTTTATTAATGTATTAAAAATTTTTTCTTTTCGTTGGAACCACCTTTCAGTTCGCGCACACTTTTTTTTAGGTTTTAATTTAGCACTGGATAAATTTTGTAATTTTGTAATGTCACATTCACACACTCTCTTTGTATATATATATATATATGTAGGAGATCACTTTGAATTTCGTAGTTAAAATTTTGGAAATTGCGAAAAAATATATATTGGAAATAGGCAAATAAATATGACGCCTTATGTACTGGACACATATATATGTATGAAAAAATTGGGGACCACAATTTTCTCTCCTTTGAGGAGGAAAAATTTGCGCGAAAGTAATTTTACTTTGATTAGGAAAATGAAGGGAAACAATTGTATGTATGTGAGTATGGGTGCGGAGGCATGTACATGTACTCATATACATATAATTTGGAAAAAATTACTTAGCTTGAAATATGTATGAAATTCCACCGATGCAAATGGTTCGAGAGGATCTTGGTGTTTGTGTAGGGGGGTCGAACTTCCTTGTCGTTAGGGGCAGCTTAATGAATCTTCTCTAAAAAATCTTCCTTTGCAAAAGAAATGGGGTAACGCAGCAATTCCTCTTCTATGTTGCGCTTTATTCACTGGTAAATTTTCAACTAAAACTAGCTTAATTAAGAGCAGGGCACCAAGCCCCACTTGGAGCGAAGTGTGGGGAGTTCTTTTTGTGGGGAGAGCGATGGGCATCACCGGGAGAGCGTCGCGTGGTGAAAGCTCCCGCCTCCCTCAACCCGTGTGTGGCCCGTTGGGCATAAACAATAAGGAAATCACGATCTTTAAGACGATTAAAAATAGTTTGCAAAGCATCAGCATGGTGCATATAGGTCATGATATCAGAAGCTGGAGGAATATATAAACAAGAAATATATAAGCTAAAGTTGGAACATGTAATTTCGACGCAAATAAACTCAACACCTAAGGGCAGATCAATCGGCACAACACTTGAACACAGATTCGAGTTAACAGCAATGAGTACTCCACCGCCACGACGACCAACACGCTCAAACCTATAAGAAATAAAGTTATTAGAAAGAATTTCATTATTTAAAACAGAGGAGTAAAGCCAAGTTTCAGAGAAAGCTAATATGTCAGCCGAAAAGGTTTGGCTATCACAGAACAGGTTCGAAAGCTTGGTAAGAAGTCCTCTTACATTTTGATAATCAATGCGAAGACTAGACGTTATTAGTTTTTTGAAGCAGAAGATAAATAATTAGGAAGGTGGACAGGCAACGGACGGGAGCGTTTATTGGGCGCAAACTCGTGTACAACTAGGCCCTCTGGCCAGAAATTAGTGTCAACCATAGCTGAGAAATACTCATTGGGTACTGTAATTTTAAAAGAGGAGATTTCGCGAGGCCTAGAAAACTTAAACTTTTGAATTAAAACCTTAGCAGGGCATATATTACCAAATGTAGGCTGCCACAGACGACTCAGAAGTATCTGGAGCAAGCCTAGAGATAAATAATTGTTTGCGATGAGGCATTACAGTTAGTGGAGGCGGAGGAGCATTGGGATCCGCAAGTGATTGAGGGCCAGCATGATCCTGTGATTGATCAGAGTTCCCGTGAGGGATAGATTAAGGTACACCAGGGCTTGTAATGGGTACTTCAATCTGAAAAGAAGAGCATAAAGAGGGACAAGAAGATGGTGTAGGCGAAAGTAAAATGGGAGACGATGTAATAGAGAGTGCTGGCGACTGCTTGCGAGGCAACTCAAGGGTACATTTCTTGGGCAACTTCTCAGAACGTGGAACAAACTTGAATTGGACAATAAATGTACGCCAGTTTGTTTAAAGAAAGAAACTTTAAACGAAAATCCCTATACATACGGCTAAAATCAAGCTGCTGGCTGGCACAAGATAAGCAAAACCAGCGCATTAAGCCGAGCTCAGGCTTAGACACAGACAAACCAGAAAATTTATCGTAGTCGCAGCCATTGAGGCCAGCACATTTTAAGTGAATAAGATTATCGCAAAGCCAACAAGATATTGCTCTATACTGATCATCAAAACGATCAGAATGCTTGCAAGTAGGTAGACAACAATGTTTGTGTAGGGAGTTGTTGTTTGGACTGGTGCATAACTATAAGCGCACTTAGAAAAAGTTAGAATTAAGTCTTATTCTTATTACTAACTAATTAGATCTACTTTTTTTTGTTGTTTAATAATGAGTATACCCTCCATTGTTTTGGATTAGTTCGAACAAGCGATTGGGCGTACTGGAAATTAAATTTTCAAGGGTGTTTGTTGGAATTAGTTCTCAAGCCCTTTTAACGGCGGCCTTCAGCTCTCGTATTGTGTCGTATTGCTTGTTTTTGTCGTAGATAGACCCCACCAGGATACCACATAGGTTCTCAATTGGATTTAGGTCGGGGGAGCACGATGGCCATGTTAAAACTTAAATTTTCTTTGTAGCCAACCACTGTAATGTTTCCCGGCTTCGATGCACAGCGGAATTATCCTGCTGAAATACCCACTTCCTTGCTTCTCTTCTGTTTATCACCGGCACCAAGTTTATTTGCAACACTTCCACATACTCCGTAGAGTTCATTCGCGTACTGGGAAATGCTAATTCCAAGCAGCCATTAATAGAAAATGCACCCCAGACCATAAGAGAACCGCCTCCGAAGTTTCTCTTTGAGAAATATCGTGGATCCTTTTGCAAATCCCTCCAATATCCATTGAAGCCATCGGGACCATCCAAATTAAACTTTTTTTCGTCAGAAAAAATAGTCTGTAAAAATAAAATAATTAAAATTCCAAAACCGACGTACCAAAAATTTATTCTTATTTTTTAGTACATTTTTCCAATCCCTTACCATATTTATCCTGGCAAATTCCAGGCGTCCAGCAATATGTCGGTCTAGCAACCGAGGTGCTGGTTGAAGCTTTTGTCTTTTTATGACATTTGACTTCTTCAAGACCCTATGAACTGTCCAGCGGGAAACACTTTGCCCACACTCATCGGTGATTTCACGTGCCGTCTTTATCGAGTTGCTGGCAGAACTTATGATCCGTCGCTGTGATCGATCCAAAATTTTAGATTTTGGGCCTCCTGTCACATTTTCTTCGTAATTTGCTGTAGCCTTCAAAAAATTTCTCACAGCACAATCGGAACGACCAATCCGTCGAGAACTTTCCCTTTTGGATAGTCCTTCACCAAAAAGGGCTAGGATTCTACCTTTCTCTATTTCAGTTAAGTATGCACCAAGTGGAATTCTCAAATTTGAGCTTAAAAAAAAATTTCCAACTTCAATTGATGCGTGCAAGTCAAAAACGAACGAAATAATGATAGAGTAATAGGTGCGCTTATAGTTTGCACCAGTCCAAAAACAACATTTTTGAAGAAAACAAAAGTACCGTTATTATTGCTGTTTTTGTTTTGATCTCAAATAAATGTATTTTCAATTATCTTTAATTCCTCATTTACACTTTTCCGATATTCCGTCTATATTAAACGCTACACTAAAAAAGGGGGGTGCGCTTATAGTTATGATCCACAGTATATATATAGTAATATATAGAAAAATTTAAATACACAGCACAAAGATAATTATCGATAAAAAATCAATAATTACAAATAAAACAAAGAGACAGCTAGAGTGCACAGCACAAGAGAGAGTGCAAGAACAGTATAAGCCGATCTTTGAGAGGCGGCCTTACAAAAGTGATTACGCGGGAGAGTAGCTTAGCACAAGCACAAAGCAGAGAAAACAACAAAACCACTAGAACTGATGGTATGATGGGGGCGATGAGGGGAGTAACTGCAGAAGTAATGACGAGAGAGAAAAATAAAAAAAAAATTACATGCACCAGACACTAATCACGAAACAGAAAAAACTGTTTAAACTGTTTAATTTGGCGAATTATGGAAATAAAACACAAGGGTGTCAACCAAACAACACCAGCGAAAGTGTAAACAAACTAAGCACAATTAAAAATTGAGAGAAAACAGTAAATCTTAATAAAAACTCAGGAGCTATGCAAAAACACGACCGTCACGTCAGAGAGCAGATGCTTGATGCATCATCCATCAGTTCTTTATAATTCTAATAGGTTATGGGCCCAGAAATTTGGAAATGAGTAATATTAATATTTGGATTTAATTTGGATTACTGTGTGTGATCGGACAACAAATTAAAGTAACAATGAGTGTTCAAGGTTATTCTGTCATCGAAAAGTTGGACAGTGAAAACTATGCAATATGGTCGGTACAAATGAAAAGCATATTGGTGCAAAGTGAATTGTGGCCAATCGTGTGTGGAAAAATCGTGAAGAGAGAAAGTGACACTCATAAACAAAAGAGTTTTTCTTGGTTTTCTTAAAAAAAAAATTAAGGCCCAAAACTAACTAAATAGTTTCGGTCGGGGGTTGAACCAGACGTTCGCCAATTCTACCCCTTACACCGTCAAGCTACTTGAAGACTACTCGGCGTTTTACTTATAAGTTACCAAAGCTATAACTTTAAAGCCGATTAATTAGGAAAATATAGAATAGTGCGCCGAAATATTTCACACAGCTTAAAATAATGGGGTTTTCGACAACATATCCAAAATTCATTCAAATCGGGGATTCGTATACTTCAAGTTCCCCTTGTCAGACTTAACGGAAAAATTAAACGAAATAGACATGCAAATTCCCGAAGATATACCTACAATTGTGTTGCTGTCTGGGTTGAGTAGTTCGTATAAAAACTACGTCGTCGCGATCAAACGGGGTAGCTGAGCGCATGAATCGGACATTGGACTCCACAATAAGAAGTTCGCTGCTAAAGGGGAGGAATATTTAATGATTGGGTATTCCTTGACAGCAAAAGCGTATCGCTTATATAGTCCGGAGAAGAAAATGCTGATTGAGAGCAGAGATGTAATCTTCTTGGAGAATGACATGACTGGATCTAGCAGTGAAGAGGGAGACATGGAGTTGTTTAAATACTATTTGCCGAGTAACCCAACACCGATCGGTTGTGAAGACTGTGACCAAGCGGGTAACAGTGTAAATGAACTGAATCCAGATGAGCAAGAAAGAAATGACGATGCGAGCGAAACTATGAGAGCGCCGCTAGCGACCAGCTTGAAGCTGATGAAGTAAACGGGATCGGTCAACAGCCTCAAGGAGGCGAAGACGAAATCAACGAGGAGTATGAAGAGGACCCAGAAGCTGAAATTGGTGGAAGACGAGGACCAGGGCGTCCAAAAGTTATAAGAACGGGTAAACTAGGTAGACCTCGAAAGCAGTATATTATTAGTAATATGCTTAAGGTAGAAAAGGTAAAAGTTCCATTAGGAGTTAACGAAGCCATTAATGGCGAAATGGGCAGCGAATGGATAGCATCAATGCAAAAGGAGATAGATGCACTGAAGGCAAACAATACTTGGGAATTGGTAGAATTACCTGAGGGTAAGAAAGCTATTGGCTGTATGTGGGTTTTTGCGATTAAAGCAGACAAAAATGGTTTTGTCGAAAAGTTTAAGTCCAGGTTAGTCGCTAAGGGTTGTGCGCAACAGTATGGTATTGATTATTTTGAAACTTTTTCGCCAGTAGTAAGGTACTCATCAATAAGATTGGTGGCCAGTTCCAGTTAAGACATCAAACCATCGATCGGGAATAAGTTCGACATTGTAGATGGCGGTCAATTGAATGTGAAGACACGATATTATAAAAAGTTTCAAAAAACACGTCCTTTGTCAGATTACGCTCTGTATACAGTTGCTCGTTCAAAATTCATGATGCTTAATACACAATGCTTTAAGAATTATCTTCAGCGGTGTAAGCTTCAGGTTTCTTCTGACCCTAAACAACTTTATAATTTTGTTAATTCTAAATGTAAGACCTCTGTGCACCCATCTTTTTTGTCCTTTCAAAATAAGAAAGCGAGTACTGATCAGGCAATTGCCGATATGTTTGCGAGTTTTTTCAAAACAACTTATTCCTCAATGGAATATCGAGCAAGTCCGTATCCTTATCATTTAAAAAAGGCTAATTGCATTTTCAATCCAGTGATTGATGAAAGTTCTCTTCGTAGCGAGCTTAAACTAGTTAATCCTGTTTATTCTCCGAGGCCAGATGGTCTGCCTGAATGTGTACTGTGCAAACACATTATGTACTCCCATTTTAAAATTGTTTTTATTTTCTGTCGAATCTTTCTCATTTCCATCCATTTGGAATTCATCTCTATTCCTCTGCATAAAAATGGCAAAAAGATCGAAGCTTCTAACTGTAAAGGTATTTCAAAATTATAACTTCGCAATCACATCATTTTTGCAGCTCTATTGTTTCGTCATCCCAACATGGGTTTCTAAAACGTAGATTTACAACCACTAACCTTTTTGAATTTACCTCTATAATTATCAAGGGGTTCAAAAATGCTAAACAAACTGATGTCATATACACTGACTTCAGCAAAGGCTTTGATTCTGTTAATCATACCCTCTTGCTTTCTAAACGGAACGACATTGGGTTTCCACCCCTTTGTTTTCTTGGGTTCGAGAATATTTAACAAATAGAAAACAGAAGGTACATTTTAAGTCTTCTTTTTCCAATTCCATTCCAGTGTCATCTGGAGTACCTCAAGGTAGTCATCTTGGCTATCTGCGTTTTACATTATTCATTAACGATCTTACATCAGTCATTGTTCATTCGCGTGTGCTTATGTATGCTGACGATGTCAAGCTTTGTCTTACTTATAAAGATACAGATTCATTTAGTCGGCTACAAGCTGATCTTAAAAACTTTCAATCCTGGTGCCAGTTTAATCTATTAAATCTTAACACTACCAAATGTAAGGTAATGACTTTTTTTCGTAACTCTCCTCAACTGGTCACTTATTTTCTAAACAATAGTCCTTTACAACGGCTAAATAATATGAATGATTTAGGCGTACTTATGGACCATAAGTTAAATTTTAACAGCCATACTTCCACTACGGTCCCAAAGGCCATGAGTGTCCTGGGTTTCATTAAAAGATGGTCAAAAGAATTTGAGGACCCATATACAACTAAAGTTCTTTTCACTTCGTTTGTTCGTCCTATTTTAGAGTATGGATCTTGCATTTAGTCACCTCAATATGAGTCGCACCAGATTAGACTAGAATCCGTTCAAAGGCAGTTCTTGCTATTTCCTCTTTGTGGCTTAAGATGGGATCGCAATGTCAATTTGCTTTCGTATTCTAGTAGACTTCTTTTGATTATCCTTCCTTCCTTCCTTAACTAACCGTAGAATTATGCTTGGGGTTATAATTATTCACAAGCTCCTAATTGGTGATATTGACTCGGCGGAGTTATTAGCTCAGGTAAATCTGTCGGTACCATGTAGACGAAGTAGACATCCTATTATACCTTTAACCCTTAGTCGTTGTTCTTCTTGTTTATGCCATGCATGAACCTTTTAGGGTCCTCTGTTCTGATTACAACCTTTTATTCCCTGTAATATGCTCAGAGCCTTCTATTAATAAACTTAAAACATCTATCCTTTCGTATTTAGTTCATAGATAGCTATAGTATTATTTGTTTTTCTGTTTTTTTTATTGTGTATATGTCCACGCGATTCGTGCCGTGCGTTATACGGTGGCACCCCTCGGTCGGTCGGGTAGGTGTTGGGCAACTTTTGCTTGGGCTTGCGCGTAACATGCTTTGTCCTGGTGTCGTAGGGGCCACATGAACGTACTGCGCTTAGTATCGTCAACGTCCGCTATATAAAGTAATGAAGTAAGTAAGTCGTCTCGCCGACTTAGGTATACCATACACCAGTAAAGCAAATATTTCAACTTTATTAAACAAATGCATTTGCACATGCTTTTTACAAGCATATCTTAGTATCTCGCTCACTCAATCATACGAGCACCCTAGCGCCCCCACCAGCCAACGGCCAACTCCGGCATTATGGAAAAACATTTATATGCATAACTCGACTGTTTTTTGTCCGATTTTGATCAAATTTGGTATTTTGCTAGATATTAGCATTAAATTTAAGTGTGCCAAATTTGATTGCATAAGGTAAAAAAATACGGGAGATAATCAAGTTTTTCAAATTACGGGGGCGGAACAGGGCGTGGCAAAGTTTTTACACATACAAAATGTGTGCATTTACCAAGCGAATATACATACCAAATATGGTGTCTCTAGCTGGAATAGTTTTTGAGATAAACGCTTTTTTTAAATTGCGGGGGCGGAAAGGGGCGTGGCAAAAATTTGAAATAAACTTGATCACTCTACATACTACACGAGTCTACATACCAAATTTGGTGGCTCTAGCTCTTACAGTCTCCGAGATCTAGGTGTTCATACGCACAGACGGACAGACGGACATGGCTAGATCGACTCGGTTGTTGATCCTGATCAAGAATATATATACTTTGTGGGGTCGGAGATGCTTCCTTCTGCCTGTTACATACATTTTGGCGACTTTAATACACCATTTCACCCTATGGGTGTATGGTATAAAAACCAGAGGGCCGGGGCTAACTTCGACCGCGTCAAAGTTTGTATCGCGTTAAAAGTAACGAAGTTATTGACAATAGTCACTGTTTTCGAAGGATCGTTCCTATGGGAGCTATATGATATAGTCACCCGATCTCGATCACATTTGGCATAGTCGTTTATATGTGTAATAAACTCACCAATATTAAATTTCACACACATTTCACATTTTCGACAATAGCTCAGAAAATAACGAAGTTATTGAGAAAAGTCACTGTTCGTGATTTTGTGGTTTGTATGGGAGCTATATGATATAGTGGTCCGATCCTATATACAAGCCTACATGCAAAATTTTAGCTCTGCTTTAACGGTCTAGGAGGAGTTTGCGTTGATCCAGACGGACAGACGGACGGACGGACATGGCTATTTGAACTCGTCTCGTCGTGCTGATCAAGAATATATGCACTTTATGTGG
Source organism: Drosophila willistoni (assembly GCF_018902025.1). NCBI lineage: Eukaryota > Metazoa > Arthropoda > Insecta > Diptera > Drosophilidae > Drosophila > Drosophila willistoni. The sequence continues at coordinate 755,621 of NW_025814133.1, read as the reverse complement.
TCGGAGATGCTTCCTTCTATGCGTTGCATACTTCTGACCAACATTAATATACACTTTTTGCAAGGGTATAAGAATATATTGCGTGCAGAGTTGCTAAGATCTATAATTAAGTAGAAATTAGTCTTGGTCGAATACTTTTTAAGTTTAAATCGTCACTGAAACAACGCAGTTTTTATATAAAACTGAGTTTTACACCAATTTGATCCTAGCCCAGAAAAATAAATTTTAGTGTTACACGATTTTAAGCATATATTTTCACAGTTATCGAGTTTATTTTAAATTTGTGCTACGCCTACTTCCGCTCCGCAAATGAAAAAAGACTGATTTTCTCGAAAACTAACAAAAATTCACCAAATTCTGTAAGTAAGCTCTGGCTGGGGTACAACTCTCAGTCTCCAGAGTCTCGTTCACAGAAAATTTATTTGTTTCTGAAGCCCTTGAGATGATCGCAAATAAAGCGAAGGACACATGAAGGAATGGGGGAGATTGAGGGAAGGGAAAAGGGAAGGGAAGAGAAGCTGCAACGACTGATCTTGACTGCCAAGCTTGCCCCTTGGACTGAGAAGAGGAAAAGGGAAGGAGACGAAGGAATAAGTTGTATGGAAAAGGGAAAGTGGTGAAGAGAAATTGCAACGACTCATCTTAACTGCCAAGCGAAGTCCCGCTTGTCCAAGATCCGTTGCCTCTTCACCTGAAGAGTCTGAGCCTCGGTGACAGATTTCGACTGCAGGAGAATATCGCGTCCTGCCGAAATCCACCGATGCTTCGGCTCCACTTTGAAGGACTACAGGACAAGGGTAAAGGAGAAGGCGTGTTAATTAGCAGTTGAGTAATACAAGAAAACGGTTCGAACATGTTTGATTTATTAATATAATTGAAATAGAATAAGGACCGAAGAATAGGCTCACCTGACAATCGATTCTGTGTTGACAATCGATTCTGTGTTGGAAATATCCTTGCTGATTGGTTTGATTTACTTTGGTTTCACTTCTGTCCTGTTGAGTGGTCACTTACTAAGTGATTTCTCCAAATTCTATTACTATTCTCCCTACCTAAAACTCACCCTTATAGCCATGTCCGTCCGTCCGTCCGTCTGTCCGTCTGTCCGTCCGTAAACGCAAACTCCTCCTAGACCGAGCTACAGAGCTAAAATTTTGCATTCAGCCGGATCGGATCACTCTATCATATAGCTCCCATACAAATGGCAAAATCACGAACAGTGACTTTTCTCAATAACTTCGTTATTTTCTGAACTATTGTCGTAAAATTTAATTTATTTAATTATTATATTAATAAGCGTCTATGCAAAATTTTATCGAGATGGGGTGACTATATCATGTAGCTCCCATAGGAACGATCGGTCGAAAGCAGTGACTTATGTCAATAACTTCGTTAATTTTAACGCGATTGCTTTCAAAATAAACATTTGTTAGTTTAATATATCTGTTAACGACTGTGCCGAATTCAATCAAGATCGGGTAACTATATCATATAGCTTCCATAGGAACAATCGGTGGAAAACAGTGACTTTGTTCAAAAACTTCGTTATTTCCTCATGTGGGCCATTCTTTCCGAAACTTTAGCCTTTTTAGATAAAACGTTTTTCCACTTTGATGGCTATAGGTAAGGCAAGAGTTACCAAAAAAATTGCAAGGGTATATAAACTTTGACGCGGTCGAAGTTAACCCCGGCCGTCTGGTCTTTTTATTTTGTTTTATCGACAAATCTTACTTGCACCGAACCACTCGTTGCGTTTTTGTGTGTTTGTGTTAATAATTTTTACAACTTTAATTTCTGTTTATAGCTTTTCTAATAAGCTTTGTTGGTTTTTTTCTTTTCTTCGTCTCTCTCCCACCTTAATCTCATTTTTTCTTTCTTGTAAATCACAAGCAACGCTCATTTGTTGTTGTCTTGCAATTTCTTTGAGTTCTTGTTGCAGTGTTTTTGTTATTGTCATTTCTAGCTATTGCGAATACATCTGGCAGCCTACTTTGTCACCCGCCCATCTGGCAACCCTATACGCACAAGACGCACTCTCGAATATGGCACCGTTTGTGCCGGTCGTTCTTTTCTTAGTTTTACCACAAATAATCTATTCACTACAATATATATATAGCCATCAATAACTCTGTAAAGCCATGAAGTTTAGTAAATCTCAACAGGTTATGGGCCCAACACGCTTCCACTGCGCCAATAATTCGATGGATACACAATAGTAAAAAGAAAATAAAAAGTGTAAAAGTTGTGGCGAAAAATTTCTAGAAAGATTTTTGTGTCTCGCCTGTGTGGCGCCGAACTGCCGTTTTTGCTTGTGTAGCTTCTCGGTCGGTTTTGCTTGTGTACCTAAGTCAAGAAAAAACGCGCAGGAGAGAACACAATAGAAAACAGTTAAACAAAGAGAAACAGAATAGAGCCGTTAGGCAAAAAAAATTTTGATACTTTGAAAATTCACATGGAAGCACTTTTGATGAAAAATGATACGTGGGAATATGTGAACAATACATGTGTAAAGACAGAACAAAATGCTGCACAGTGGGTGAAAGAAGATGCTAAGGCAAAATCTGACTTAATTCTGGCCATGGCGACAACAGAATTAAAACAAATAAAAAACTGTGAAACTTCAAACAAAGTATGGAAAAAGTTGCATAGCATCTACCAGTCCACGGTAAAATTTTTGGATGAATACGAAGCGCGAAATCGAAATAAAGGAGAATCATCACCAGGGGCACTGATAATAAATAAGAGATTCAATAATAGTGCACCAAGGTCGCCAAAGGCAAGTAGTTTCAAATACAAATGTTATAATTGTGGAAAGGTGGGGCACGAGGCGGCGAAATGTCCCAAGAAATTTCCGAAGAACTCCGGAGAAAACAGTGAGTCATATTCAAGTATGTACATACAAGAAGCGAATCTTACACGCACAAGCCTAAAAGGATGGTGCCTGGACTCTGGGGCAACATAACACATGTGTTCAGAGAAGGAAAGATTTAAAAAAACGTATGCATAAAAATCGCAAGAGTTAAAACTAGCAAACGGCGAAACTACAGCAATCAATGGAATCGGGTCGGTAACTTTTAAACCAAACTGTACATTTTCTGCAAACCTTTTGAACACACTGTATGTACCAGATATTAGAGAAAATCTACTATCAATAGTGAAAATATGTGACCACGGCATCAACGTATTATTTAAGAAAAATTTTGCTGAAATTTAGCAGTCGGAAACAAAACAAGTATCAGAGAGTGGCATGAACGTTTTGGGCACCTAAACGAAAATGACTTAAAAGATGTCATCCAAAAAGGAAGCGGACATGGAGCATGCGTAAATATAAATGAGAGTCTACCAATCTGCGAAGCATGCATTAAGGGGAATTAATCACGAAAACCGTTTCCTGCATCCGACTCAAAATCAAAAGAACTACTAGATCCATAGCGATGTATGTCGACCAATGCGAGTAAGTAGTTATGGAGGTAGTCGATACTTTGTTACATTTATAGATGATTTTTCGAAATGGTGCGAATTGTAGACTATCAAAAGTAAATCAGAAGTTTTCAACAAATTCAAGGAGTTTAAGGAGTATGTTGAACTCAGAACTGGAAAAAAGATTTAAAGTTTTAGATCAGACATTGGAACCGAGTATGCCAATAATGAGTTTAATGAGTATTTAAAAGCCGCAGGTATAAAACACGAGCATTCAGTGGAATACACCCCACAACAAAATGGAACGGCTGAAAGGAAGAATCGAACTCTTGTGGAAATGGCTCGATGCATGATGATCCAAGCCGTACTACCAGCTAGCTACCGGGCTGAGGCAATAAACACTGCAACAATTGGGCAAATTGTATACTCGCTTGACAAATGTCCAAAGAATAAGTTCAGTCCAAGATCTAAACGTTGTATATTTATAGGTTACTGTAATGATGCCAAAGCCTACAGACTATATGATCCCGAAGCCAAAATGGTACTAAGAAGTCGTGACGTCATATTCACTAATATTTTTGGCAACGATCATGAATTTGAATAATTCTCAGAGCTAAGCGCAGTCAATGCGGATTATCAAAAAGAACATAGTCAGGAAGAGGTTTTTCAAAAAGAGCGTATCGTTCCCAAAGAAAATAACCCAGGCGAGAATGCCGATATTGAAGAAAATATCCAAGAAGAACCAGTGCTACAAAGACGTGGACCTGGAAGACCCAGAAAAGTGCATACAGGGTCGTCCCAAGATCATCTATAACGAAGTCCAAATCCAGTCAACCATCAGAAACGAGCCTGAACCGGAATCTGATGAGGAAGATGAGTATTATGAGGTATCATCACTAATAATCATCGGAGATGAATCGTCAACACGCGCAGTTTTTGTTTCTTTTTTTAACGGTTAATATATATTTCTTGAATCTACTCTTAAATTAGAGCCTAACAACAAATTTGAGATATTTTTCTTAGACTATTACTTAAGATAAATCCTGGGATATTGCAGGCGGCTCTAATCACTTGTTATTGGGTTGGTCTGTCATTTCTTTTAAGACGAGTTCTATTATTAGTTCGCGTAAGGGAATTGGCAAGAACATTTGGGTGTGCATCCAGTTTCGCAGAATACTTTAGTTGTTGAGTACCTATTTCAGATTTTACGCTAGGTATATTTAGATCATTTTGAATGTTGTCGTTTCCCCCCGTGATTGATCTTAAAATCTTCGACTGCGCTCTTTGTATAATATCGACATTGCTGGTACTTGCATTTCCCCATAGTACGGCTCCGTAGGTCCAGATGGGTTTCAGTACGGAGTTGTATAGGAGGACTTTATACTCCAGACGTGGAGGGGACCGAGCATTGATGATTGATGATAATGTAGGCTACTCGCTTTCAGTTTAAGCTGTGACTTTTTTGCTTCGATGTGCTTGCGCCAAGTTAGTCTTCTGTCTAGGTGGATGCCAAGGTAAGTGACATCCACCGCTTGAGGAACTGGTACGTTGTTTAGCATTAGAGCTGGACAGTTTCTTCTGTTAAGCGTAAATGTAACATGTTTGCATTTCTGCTCGTTGACCCGGATACGCCAGGTTGCTAGCCATTCCTCTACCACCTTAAGGTGTTCCTCTAATTTTGCAGAGGCTTGTATTGGGCATTTGGATCTGCTGAGGATTGCCGTGTCATCGGCAAAAGTGGAAGTCCTAAACTCATTGGTAAGTCTGCAGTGTACAGCAGGTAGAGCAATGGGCCGAGTACACTGCCTTGCGGTACACCAGCTTTGATTTCAAATTCAGCCGAGACGGAGCCATTGCATCTTACAGCGAATTTCCTATCGTAAAGATAAGATTCCATGAGTTTGTGGGTGTACTGTGGAAGTTTTTGCCAGATTTTGAACATCAGACCCTCCAGCCAAACTCTATCAAAAGCCTGGGCAACGTCGAGAAAGACAGCCGCACAGTATTCTTTTAGTTCGAATGCTGTTCGTATTTCGGATGTTATTCGATTGACTTGTTCAATTGTACCATGTTTTTCGCGGAAGCCGAACTGGAGTGAAGGGATTGTATTCTCCAATGCCAGAAATGAGTTTAGTCGGAGCTGCAGGACCTTTTCAAAAAGCTTCGAAAGACATGGCAGCAAACTTATTGGCCTATAGGATGATGGCTGGGTTTTGTCCTTTCCCACTTTAGGAATCATGATGATAGTGGACCTTTTCCATGTTCTTAAGAAATAGACAATTTTTATTATAGCGTTGAACAGTTTGCAGATATATTGTATGGCGATGACAGGGAGTTCTAGGATCATTTTCGGTGTGATTAGGTCATGGCCAGGGACTTTTTTCAGCTTTATGTGGTTTTTAATAACTGCAGTGATCTCGTCTGATTGGAGCTCCGAGTACTCACTATCCGTTAATGTGCTCGAAGGGGGAAGTACAGATGAGTTTGATGTTGGATTTGGCTGGAAAACCATTTTAAGATGTGTGGCAAATACGGATGCCCTCTCTTCGTCACTGCGGGCCCATCCACCGGTTGGACTCCTTATCGGTGAAATTGTCTCTGTAGGAGCGCTTAAAGTTGGGTGGGCTTTCCACAGAGGATGTTTAGTGCTGGTTGGACTGAGCTTTTCTATGTATTTCCTTTGAGCCCAGCTTTCCTCTTGTCTTAACGCCTTGGAGAGGTTGCGATTAGCTTGCCTTAGGCGAAGTTTTGCTGCTGGTGATCGAGTAATCTGCCATTCTCTTCTGAGACGTCGTTTTTCCGTTACTAATTGTTCTGTCCGCCGGTTCGTAAGCCTGTCAACAGGTTTGGTGTAAGAAGACGCATGTGGAGTAGATACTCTTGCTGCAGCTTCCATCATCGACTCAAGTGCAGAGATGCACATATCAATGTCCTCTGCAGCATCCAGTTTCGGCGAACAGTCAATGTGGGCACTCATGTACATTTTAAATTTAAGCCAATTTGTTTTGTTGTTTGTAAGCCTATATGGGCGATCAAGTACTTGAGGTTTTGTTAATAGTGTGAATAGCACTGGAGAGTGATCGGAAGTTAAATCTAGCAGTGGTTACTCTTGATTACTGCGAAATCAATCAAGTCAGGCACTTTCTGTGGATCTGTGGGCCAATAAGTAGGCCTACCCGGTGAGACGCAATCCATCTTATTGAGAGGGTTGACTATTGTGTTGTACAACTGCTTGCCTTTAGGATTTACCAGGCGAGATCCCCAGTGCGTATGTTTGGCGTTATAGTCCCCTGCTGCAATGAAGCGATCTCCGAGTGTGTTAAAGAAATCGGTAAATTCCTTTTCAGAGATTGAGAAGCGTGGTGGGCAGTACAGGGCCACCAATGTAGTGTTGACGCAGCTGGTTTGGACGGTTATAGCAGTTGCTGGTAGGTGCTGTGTTTCAAATCTGTTGAGGAACGAGTGTTTTATACGGTTTTTGATTAGGATACCAGTCCCGCCATGAGCTTTTCCGTCTGGATGGTTTGTTGTGTAGAAGGTATATTTTGGTATTTGAAAATTATTTTTTGATGTTAAGTGTGTTTCCGAAATCAGCAAAACGTCGATTTCACTTGAGTCTAGGAATAGTTGCAGTTCATTTTTGTGCTTGGAGATGCCGTTAGCATTCCAAAGACATAGACGTAGGGAAGCCATTATTTATTCTCGAAAAGCTTCTGGATAAGCAGGTTTTCATTCCGCATCAGTTCGTGCATACAGTTTTGCATGAACGTCATAAAAGTGGTCATGTTTTGATTGAGTGAGATCAATAGGGCCTCTAAACCACTTGGAGTTTGCTGGCCAAGCTCTGGTGCGCTAGGTTGCGGATTCTGTAGATGGTGGAGTGACGGGGTCTCTTTCGCGGGCTTCGTCTGTCCAGTTCGGAGCACACTAGCGAAAGATACACTAGGACTGGTTGTAGCAGTCATGTTGGATGATCTAACAGCCATGGCGAAGAATACCTCCGGTGTAGTTTTGGAGGCGTTGAAGGTGATTTTTGGTCCAGCTGGGGGTTTGCGCCCGTTTAGGTGTGATTTAGGATCCTTGAAGACAGGACATCCTCTGTAGTTGGCCGTGTGGTTCCCTCCACAGTTGCTGCATAGTCTTAGTGCGACGTTGTTTCTGTCCTTGGTGCAAATGCCATCTTCATGATGTTCGCCGCAGCCAACACACACTGACCTAAGATTGCAATTGTTTGAGGTGTGGTTGTATTCCTGGCAGTTTTTACACTGCGGTGGTTGGTGTCTCTTATGGGGCTCCTCTACGGTGATTCTTCTGTGCAATAGAAGCTGTAGGTTGTAGATTGGGTGCACTTCATTTGGCTTGACCTTTGCATCTGGTGGGAGCTCGATTTTAAAGAGCGGCTGTGCGACTTTGTTCCTGTTGATGATGTTGACAACGGACTTGACCGCAAAGCCTTTTTCGACCAACGCGTCTGCTATTTCTTGAGTAGGGACCGATGGCTCAATCCCCTTTAACACAACCTGGAGACCTTTACTGCCTTTTAGTTGGTAGGTATAGAAGTTGATGTTAGCATTACGGAGGTACTTTTCGATGATGCGGAAGTTTTCCTCAGTTTGGGTTTGACATTTAATTTCTTTAATGTTACCCCTATTGAGAGGGGTTACAACAAAGTTATTTGCCCCTACTGTTTTTACTAGCTTCGAAATCAGGGCGCTGCAGTTGGCGCCACGGATGTATAAAGGGGGTGGTCTAGCCGATTTAACTTTATCTACAGCTCCGGCTTGATCGTCTTGCTGATCGGCAAGAATTTTAAAACGATTCCCGCTAAGGGGTGCTCATTTCATCGTTCATTTGGTTTGGTTATTTTGGGCGTATTGCCACTTTTTTCTTTTGCGGGCTTAGCTTCCGCTTAGTTATTTTAATATATCTATCCATTTCAGTTTGGACAGAAGTCGTTGGGTTTACTATTGTGGCTGACTCTGGGCGACTTGTCGTTGACGGCTTGAGGCAGGTCAATACTTCCGCAGACGTTGCAGTAGTTGCTGTCAACGAGCTGACGGTGCTGGTCGGTGCAATCGGTGACCCAGTTATCGATATTGATGGAGAAGCACACTGCTCTTTCCACGGTAAGTTGCTGTTAATTGCTGAGTGGCTGGCACTTTCGGTGTTATTGCTTACGTTAGCATTCGGTGGGGTCGGCGACATGGCTTTTGTAAAAATTACGCACTTTGTTGTTGCAACTTAGTAATTATTGCTATTAGAGCTATCTAATAGCAATATGATTGTAAATAGGCGTCTCTGAGGCGACTGAGAGCCCTACACAAATTTTTGCAAACGCAGTCTTTTTTTTTTACACTCAATATTTGCGGAGTGCATTAAAAAACACGTCTTTACACGGCAGCAGTTGAATTGAATTGACCACTTACAACACGCGCAGTTGTAAGTGGTCCAATTGCAATTGAGTGGAAAAACGCCTTGATAAGTGAGTATAAATCGCTACAAAAGAATAAGACTTGTAAAGCGAGAGAGGAATTAGAAAGTCATAGAAACCAAGTGGGTCCTCCGCACAAAGTATAAACCAAACGGCAAAGTTGATTGCCGCAAGGCTCGGCTAGTAGCAAAAGGTTTCACTCAAAGAGAGGGAATTGATTATAATGAAACATATTCCCCTGTAGCTCGTATAGGATCAATATGAACACTGATAGCAATCGCCGTGGAACTCGACCTCAAACCTCCATCAATTTGATTTTAACAGCGCATATCTAAATGGGGACATAGAGGAAGAATTGTATATAAAGGTTCCACCAGAATTCACCGAAATACTTACGGAAAAAGAAAAGCAAAAATACACCGACGATAAAGTATGTAAATTAAAGAAAGCTTTGTATGGTTTAAAGCAGAGTGGACGCCAGTGGTATAAGAAACTGGATCACAAATTAAAGGAAATAAACTTGAAGCCACTTGCAGCTGATCCTTGCGTGTATATGAAAAAACAAGGTAATGGGATTATTATCGTTTCACTGTATGTCGATGATCTCATAGTCGCAACGAATAATAACAAGCTACTAACACAGCTGAAAGCCGAATTAACACGTAATTTTGAATTGAAGGATTTAGGAAAACTGTCTTATTGCCTGGGCATCGAATTTCATCAAAACAAGAACAAAGGTGAATGTTCTTTGGGTCAATCAAGGTATATAAAGGATATACTAAAGAATTTCAACATGGAGGACTGTAAACCAGTGAGCACAACTATGAACACCAGCGAGAAAATTTCAAATCATATGTGCCCAAAGACAAAACCGGACCTGGATGAAGTATCAAGCGTCCCATATTAAAGCTTGATAGGTTCTCTAATGTGGCTTGCAGTGTCGACGCGCCCTGACATTGCATATACTGTAAGACTTCTTAGCCAGTATATTAATTGTTACGGGAAACAACACTGGGTTGCAGCCAAAATGGTACTTTGTTATTTGAAAGGTACTCAAGACCATGGACTAATATATAAAAAAACCGGAAAAGATTTGGTTGGCTATGCTGACGCCGACTGGGCTGCTACTATTGATGATCGTAGATCTTTTACAGTTTTCGCATTTAAGATGGCAAACTCACCAATAAGTTGGGAGTCCCGTAAGCAGCGAACTGTTGCTGTTTCTAGCACAGAGGCGGAGTACATGGCCCTATTTGAGACGTCTAAAGAGGCTGTACATCTAAGATCTTTCCTACAAGAGATTTTTGGCACCCTTCGTTCCACCATAATCTACAACGACAATCAAGGAGCCAACTCATACAAAATCCTCTATTCCACAAGAGGACAAAGCATTTCGACATCCGTCATCATTTTATAAGGGAACAGGTAGACAATGGCGACCTTCGCATTGATTACATCTCAACAAGTGAAATGCCCCCAGACGTTTTAACCAAAAGACTAGGATCAGCAAAGCATGAGTCCTGTATGACACTGTTTGGAGTACAAAAAATAGACAAATAAGGCGCCATCTGAGGGGAAGTTTTGCGAATACATCTGGCAGCCTACTTTGTTACCCGCCCATCTAGCAACCCTATACGCACAGGACGCACTCTCGTATATGGCACCGTCTGTGCCGGTCGTTCTTCTCTTAGTTCTACCACAAATAATCTATTCACTACTAATAGATATATATATCCATCAATTACTCTGTAAACCCATGAAGATGAATAAATCTCAACACTTGCTCGTTTTCGTTTCACTCGTCGCCGTTACCTGCGCTCATATTGCAGTCTGTTGTGTGTCTATATCTCTAAGTCAGTGCTCCCTTGTGCACCCTCAATATCTCTCTTTCTAATTATATCTGGACTTCAGAGTGAGTTATATATTTTAATACCAAAACATTTCTCATTTTTATTGGTTTGGTTACTAATTCTTATAGGCTTCTGATTATTCCTTCTTATTACCTCATAATGCCTGTCTATTCGGTTAAAATTTTTTTGTAGCCAGCCTCAGCCCTGAATAGTTTTATTTACTGTTGGTTGTGTAAAACATGTTAAGTGCGCTGGCTTTACATGCAGGGTAAGAAATCGTTTAGATCCAAAAAAAGGGTCTCGAATGGGGATGTGAGTCGTGCCGGATCGTGGAAGATGAAATGGAACTTTTCATGCGGGAAACAAAGGATAACCTGAGGAGTCTGTTCGCCAGTTTTCTTAAACTCTCGCAAGAGTTTAAAGCTGTCGAGTCTCAGTTTAGTAGTTCAATGCTACTGACTAAGTCTCGAAAGCGTAAGAAGGCAGGAGAACAGACTTCTGATTTGTCCTTGCGTTTGCCGGTCTCCACATCTATATCGGTTCCGACCCCTTCAATTAATAAAACTATGAATACTTAACTAACTGTAACATATCACGTGTGAGCTGTTGAATATTGGTAGGACCTATCGACAGTACACGCTGGTCTCGGCTCAAATTAGTCGGTGAGAAATGGGGGATAGGATGTAAAGTTATACTCGCTCAACCCAAAATAAAGGGAGCCGTTTTACTTGTCGTTTTTACCTTAAGTTGTCTTTATTGAATGATTCTTAATTCGCTAACAATGGTCAAGTATAGCTAAGACCACGTAGCTGCGCTGCCAGTGACGCCGGCAGAGGAGCGGTCTGTTTATGTATAAATGTATGAATGTATATAAGTATGCATGCTTGCATAAAAGTATGTATGTATATAAGTATATACGTATACCGCCGCAGTGGAAGGGTGATGATGTATCATATTGCATATTGGGGATTCGCCGACTCAGCACCATGCTATGTGTAAATATTGTAACAAAGTGATATAATATGTTTATAATATTATTAATTTATTTCTCTGAGTACAGTGATCACTTGATATTATAGAACATGCCACATCCCTTTGAAGTTATTTTCTAGTTTTATTATATAAGAACTTTTTTATTATTATTAAAAGAATTTTCGTTTGATGGTTTGCTTGTTTGATGATATATATGTTAATTTCTATTAATATTTTTTTTTTATTTTTTATATATAAATTAAGCACTTTTTTTTTTATAGCGGACGTTGACGATACTATACGCAGTACGTTCAAGTGGCCCCTACGACACCAGGACAAAGCCTGTTACGCGCGAGCCCAAGCAGATAACTGCCCACCTCCCACCCGACCGACCGAGAGGTGCAGCCGTATAACGCACGGCACGAATCGCGTGGACAAAATACACAATAGAAAAGACAGACAAACACATAATACTATAGCTATCTAACTAAATGGGATAGGATAGATGTTTTAAGCATATTAATAGAAAACTCTGAGCCGATTACAGGGGATAGAAGATTGTAATCAGAGCAGAGGACCCTAAAAGGTTCATGCATAGCATAGTTAGAAGAACAACGACTAAGGGATAAAGGTATCAAAGGATGTCTACTCTGTCTACATGGTACCGACAGATTCACCTGAGCTAATAACTCAGGCGAGTCGATATCACCAATTAGGAGCTTGTGCATAAAAATGACACCAAGCATAATTCTACGGTTAGTTAGGGACGGAAGGTTAATCAAGAGAAGTCTACTAGAATACGAAGGCAAATTGACATTGCGATCCCAGTTTAAGCCACGAAGAGCAAATAGCAAGAACTGCTTTTGAACGGATTCTAGTCTAATCAGGTGCGACTCATATTGAGGTGACCAACTGCAAGATCCATACTCTAAAAAAAGACGGACAAGCGAAGTAAAAAGAACTTTAGTTGTATAGGGGTCATCAAATTCTGTTGACCATCTTTTAATGAAACCCAGGACACTCATGGCCTTTGGGACCGTGGTGGAAATATGGGTGTTAAAATTTAACTTATGCTCCATAAGTACGCCCAAATCATTCATATTATTTAGACGTTCTAAAGGGCTGTTGTTTAGAAAATAAGTGACCAGTTGAGGAGAGTCACTTAAGTCATTACCTTACATTTGGTAGTGTTAAGATTTAATAGATTAAACTGGCACCAGGATTGAAAGTTTTTAAGATCAGCTTGTAGCCGACTAAATGAATCTGTATCTTTATAAGTAAGACAAAGCTTGACATCGTCAGCATACATAAGCACACGCGAATGAACAATGACTGATGGAAGATCGTTAATAAATAGTGTGAAGCGCAGAGGGCCAAGATGACTACCTTGAGGTACACCAGAAGTCACAGAAATGGAAACGGAAAAAGAAGACTTAAAAAGTACCTTCTGTTTTCTATTTGTTAAATATTCTCGAACCCAAGAAAGGAAAAGGGATGGAAACCCAATGTCGCTCAGCTTAGAAAGTAATAGGGTATGATTAACGGAATCAAAGGCTTTGCTGAAGTCAGTGTATATGAAATCAGTTTGTTTACCATTTTTGAACCCCTTGATAATTATTGATGTAAATTCTAAAAGGTTAGTGGTTGTAGATCTACGTTTCACAAACCCATGTTGGGATGGCGAAATAATAGAGCTGCAAAAATGTTGCAATTGAGAAGTTATAATTTTCTCAAAAGCTTTCGGAATAGCGGACAATTTTGAGATACCCCTATAGTTAGAGGCTTCGGACTTTTTGCCATTTTTATGCAGAGGAATAATATACGACTCCTTCCAAATAGATGGAAAAGAGGAAGAGAAATTAGGTGAGAAAGGTTGTTAAAAGATTGGCAAAGAACACGAAAAGCTTCATGAAGAGAATAGTTAGTCAGACATCTACTAAGGTGAATAGGAAAAAAGTTTCTGGTCCGACGTGAGGGAACACCAAAATATAGCGTATCTAGTAAATTAGTCGAAGTGACTTCGCCGTTGACTAGTTTATGGAGAAAGAGAATGCCAAAAACGAGCCTACGGTTGTAAAGTGAAGGAAGATTAATAAGAAGAAGTCTGCTAGAATAAGAAGGTAGGCGAAGACTCGGGTCCCAATTAAGACCGCGTAACGCAAACTTAAGGAATTGCTTCTGTACTGATTCAATACTACGCTGGTGAACATCATATTGCGGATTCCACACTGGCGAGCAATATTCTAGAGTAGGGCGAACTAACGAAGTGTATAAAACCTTTGTTACATAGGGATCATCAAATTCTTTGGCCCAACGTTTAATGAAGCCAAGAAGGCTGCATGCTCTATTGACAATAGAAGAAATATGAACATTAAATGAATGTTTTGGGTCAAACATCACGCCTAAGTCTTTAAACGGTGGTACACAATCTAACAGAACAGACTTAAGAGAGTAATGAGCTAGGAACGGAGACAAACGACTGAAAGTCATAAAAGAACACTTAGAGGCATTAAGGTGTAATTTATTAACGTGGCACCAATCACAGAACGCATCGAGATCTGATTGCAAGTACTGTTGGAAAGAAGGATCATTATAGGAATAACAAATCTTGACGTCATCCGCAAGCATGAGCACGCGTGAATGAGCCAAGGCCAAAGGCAAATCATTTATAAACAGTGTAAATAACAGGGGGCCCAGATGACTGCCTTGGGGTACACCTGACGTAACTCGAACAGTTTTAGATATCGAGGAACGAAAAGACACCTTTTGGGTTCTGCCAATAAGATACGACTTTAACCAAGCCAACAGTTTTGGGGAAAAACCCATTATGTTAAGTTTCGCGAGAAGCATAGAATGATCAACCGTATCGAAAGCCTTACTAAAGTCAGTATAAATAACATCGGTTTGACACTTTTTACGGAAGCCATGGTGATTACCCTTGTAGTCAATTCTAAAAGGTTAGTAAGCGACGAACGACCTTTCATGAATCCATGCTGACAAGGAGAAATAGTGGATCTGGATGGGTGTTGAAGGGAAGACGTAATAATTTTCTCAAACAGCTTTGGTATTGGCCGAAAGTTTGGCAATGCCACGGTAGTTAGAAACATCCGATTTGCTACCCTTTTTAAAAAGCGGAATAATAAAAGACTCTTTCCAAATATCGGGAAAGGTACAAGTCTCACTCGATATAAAAAATAACCGAGATAAAGGCTTAGATAGGGAATTCGAACACATTTTAAGGATGCAACTAGGTATATTATCAGGACCGGGAACGAAGGAAGACGTCATAGATGACAAGCCAGAGATAATACAGTCGTCAGTAATACAAGAAAAAACATACAATTTAAATGTGCGATTGAAAAGGGATAGGGTGTGGGTTCCGAAACAGTAGTAGAATAAGTCGACTGAAAGAATTTAGCAAACAGATCTGCAATATCTGAATCATTATTAGCAGTCTGGTCATTAAGTCTGAAGGTGGAGGGTAGTACATTAGAGCGTCTTTTGGAATTAACAAAGTTGTAAAATCTTTTGGGGTTCTTATAAAATTCAACCTTACAGCGAACAATATAATTATTGTAGCATTGAGTGTTTAAAAGACAAAATTGAGATTTGGCAATACAGTAATTTGCATAGTCAAGTCGCGAACCAGTTTTTTTAAATCTTTTAAAATATCTCGATTTAATGTTACGGAGATTAGAGAGCCTACGTATGAACCAGTCTGGTCGCGCTGGAGACGGTAGAGACATTCACATAAAGAATGCATTTATCAATTAGAGAATTAAGAGCAGAGTAGAAAAACTTCACTGCACGATCTATATCGCAGCACTCAAATAGAAATGACCAATCAAAAGAGAAAGTAAGGCTATTAAGAAGATTGAAATTCGTTTTACGAAAACATCTACGACGAGAATTTGCGATGTTATTAAATAAATTAGCAACGGAATTGTAAGAAATAGTAACTTCAATGGTAGGGTGATAAGGATCTTCAGGTTTCACTAGGGGCTGTGTTCGGGATACAGCACTAACAGTGGGATCAGAGACAAAAACAAGATCAAGGATTCTTTTAGAAGAGTTAAGGAAAGAATTCAACTGATATAGCGGACATTCAAGTAGGCTATCAAGAAAAACATGTTGAGATGACGGAATTAAGAGAGATAGATTATCATCAACAAGCCAAGAAATATTAGGCAAGTTGAAATCACCTAAAACTATAAGGAAATCGCGATCTTTAAGGCGATTAAAAATAGTTTGCAAAGCATCAGCATGATGCATATAGGTCGTTATATCAGAAGCTGGAGGAATATATGAACAAGAAATATATAAGCTAAAGTTGGAACATGTAATTTCGACGCAAATAAACTCAACACCTAAGGGCAGATCAATCGGCACAACACTTGAACACAGATTCGAGTTGACAGCAATAAGTACTCCACCGCCATGACGACCAACACGATCAAGCCTATAAGAAATAAAGTTATTAGAAAGAATTTCATTATCCAAAACAGAGGAGTTAAGCCAAGTTTCAGAGAAAGCTAATATGTCAGCCGAAAAGGTTTGGCTATCACAGAACAGGTTGGAGAGCTTGGTAAGAAGTCCTCTTACATTTGGTCGCCTCGTTAACACAAATCGTTGTTAAATGTTTTTTATAAAGTGATCGCCTAGTTGATCAACTTTTATTCAATGGGTATGCACTGCTACCCCGTTGCGGAAAACCAACTCCTAGTTTTGCAATAAATTGTTTTTGCCGCAATGATTGCCAAGTTAATCAATTGCGATGTTTTTAGTCGGGACCCCAGATTGATGTGAGATGTTCATCAATTTGTGCCCTCGCTTAGGATTGTCGTGTCCAAAGCGTGCAAAGAGAGTAGTCGCCTAGTTGACCAGTTTCCTTTTTGTTGAGAGATTGGTCGCCTGAGTTGACCAAATGTTCTCGCTTGATGACGGTTTCACCAAGTCTGTTACTCTTTTAACTTGGAGCCGCCAATGTCGGGGTCACCAAAATGTTCAATGAAAGACGTTAGTGTTTCTTGAAGTTATTAAATGTTTATTTATTTATATATATATAGGCACTAGCACATAAACCAGTGACTAAAGGTTGTCGCAACCAACACATAAATTGGGTGGACCTCGGAGTGAGATTACAAAGGTAGAGATACTAAGTGTTTCTGTAGGGGGGTTGAATCTCCTTGGTAAAGGGGGCAGCTAAATGAATTCTCCCTAAATTTCCTTCGCAAAGTAAAAGTGGGGTAACGCCGCAATTCCTCTTCACGTGTATGTTTTATTCACTGATAAATTTTCAACTAAACTTAACTTAACTAAGAGCGGGGAACCAAGCCCCGCTTGGAGCGAAGTGTGGGGAGTTATTTTCGTGGGGAGAGCGATGGGCATCATCGGGAGAGCGGCGCGAGGTGAAAGCTCCCGCCTCCCTTAACCCTTGTGTTGCCCGTTTGGGCCTAAACATGCTCCCCCCTTTGCAGGAGTGCAAGACCCAGGCAGTCTAATGGCACTCTCCGGACAGGGTCCAGCCAAAGACTGTGCGCATCGCAATCGGCCGCCCGCCAACACCGACGACGGTTGGTAGAAAGTGTCATCCGCCAAGACGATGCCCTCGAACCTTTTGGCGATTTGCGGGTCCACCGGAGAGCTTGGAGTGCGGCAGCACAAGCCATCGACCACCTTTAGGATCGCCTCCAATCGCCATCCTTAACTGATCGGGGACCGGATCACTGCTGCCACCGATTTCTCCGCCCCAATATTGACGGCTGTCAATTTAAAGGCGGTGGCCAGGGACGTCGCCATCGACGATACCGCCGAACAAGGGTCCACGAGGGCCTTCACGTCGAAGGTTTTCCCTCCCGTCTCGAGACGTACCATCGCCGTGGGCATGAGATGTGGATTGCGGTGCTGCAGCAGTGTGGCCAATGTCAGCATAGGATCGGAGGCTGGCGTTGGTGCGACCCTTCGTCTGGAGGACTCAGGGGTGGCTCGGCGTACGACGGAGCATGGAGTGCGTCGACGTGGCTCCTCGTGGAAGTGGAGTAGCGTGTGGTGGTCCTCCTTGCATATTCGGCACCTATCACCGCTCAAGCAGCTTCGGCCGGAGTGTTGGTGGGCTAGGCAGTTGGCGCAGTACTTGTTTGCAAGCACTGCACTCATCCTCTTCTCCACGTTCAGACTCGGCAACGGAAGGACTCAGTTCCTCGCGAACATCTGCGCTCCTTCTTCGATGCCTGTACTGAACGTGGTCTCGGAGCCATGGAAACGGGATATCGATTGGTTCAGGAAGCTGCCGGGACAAATAATGAAGAAAGCGGATTAATGTAGGACTATACAATACACATATTACTACTGGCATCTCGGCCCTTCTTAATTGGGAGGAAGGACCAAGTGCTGGACGCTACTGTAGCTTTACGTAATGAGTTTGAATTCTTTCTTCTGGAGGAAGAAAGATCAGCTTTGCGACTGGACGCTTCACAATACCGCGAGCGGTACGCAGTTCGACGACGCGGACATTGCCGTCACTGCCAGGGTATGCTTGGTGGATTCGCACGAGACGCCATTCATTAAATGGAAGATTGTCGTCTTTGAGTACCACCAGATCTCCCACTTCAAGATTTTTAGAAGGGAATCGCCACTTATTGCGCTTATGTAGCTCCTTTAGATACTCGTCTTTCCATCGGGTGCAGAAATGCTGACTCACAGCCTTCAGACGCTGCCACCGGTTGATGATAGACGGAACCTGATCATTAATATTAGGTTCCGTCACGGATAGCAATGGACCGCCCACCAGGAAATGGCCTGGGGTCAAAGCAAGAGAATCGGTGGGGTCTTCCGACATAGGAGAAATCGGCCGCGAGTTCAAACAAGCCTCTACCTTAGCCAGCAGCGTAGAGAACTCTTCAAAGGTATACCTTTGGTTGGAGGTGGCCTTGTAGAACAGAGTTTTAAATTTCTTAACTCCAGCCTCCCACAACCCTCCCATGTGTGGTGCCCCGGGAGGGATGAAATGCCAGGACAGATTCTGGTGGCTGTAGTGGGATAAGATTTTCTGTTGGGAAATCTTTT
Organism: Drosophila willistoni; assembly: GCF_018902025.1. NCBI lineage: Eukaryota > Metazoa > Arthropoda > Insecta > Diptera > Drosophilidae > Drosophila > Drosophila willistoni. The sequence goes on along the minus strand of NW_025814133.1, from coordinate 736,883 downwards.
TCAAGCACTCTGGATGCACCTACGAAGTTTTTCCCGTTGTCGGACTGCACTTGCTGGGGACACACTCGCCTCGATACAAAGCGAGCGAACGCTGCCAGAAATGCTTCCGTACTTAAATCCGATGTTGCCTCAAGGTGAAAGGCTTTGATGGAAAAGCAAACAAAGACACACACATATCCCTTTGATATGCGGCAAGCGCGGCCGGTGAAACTCTTGAGGTCGAAAGGACCTGCGAAATCTATCCCGGTGGTCGTGAAAGGACGTGCGAAAGTAGTTCGCTGGGACGGAAGGGTGCCCATTAGCTGTGATTGCAACCGTATTTTGTAAATCACACAGACCTTGCACGAATTGACCACCGATTTGACTAGATTCCGCAGTCTTGGAATCCAGTATCTCTGTCGGATGAGACGGACTACCAGTTGACTGCCCCCATGGAGAGAGATCTGATGCGTGAAAAGCACCAACAGTCGTGACAATGGGGTTACTACTGGCAACAGAATGGGGTTACGCTCATCGTAACTAAGAGCCGCTGCTTGTTGCACACTCCCACAAGCTCGGATCACACCTGATGCGTTAATGAAAGGATTCAAGTTGGGAATGGTGCTGGACGTGGGCAGAGATTTCTTCTGCTGTAGACACCGATGTTCCGTCGGGAAGTAATCACGCTGAGTGACTCGGATCAACGCCTGGAGTACTTGATTGATCTCGCTAGAGGTCACCTCCCCGGAGTAGTCGTTTGGAAGTTTACGACACCTTCTGCCGAAACGGACCACATATGCTACCACTCGTAAGGCACGTGCCAGATTGGAAAAACGACACAGTATCTCGTTGGCTGGCTTAGCGATCGCGACGTGGACCTTCACTACCCGCTTCTCCAAGGTAGTGTCTAGTGGGAGTGGTGTCGCTCGCCGCCAGGACTCTTGTGGTTCCCGTAGCCATGGTGGGCCGTGCCACCACAAATCCTTGTGTACAAGTTCTTGCGCACTCAGGCCGCGGCTAGGGAGATCTGCTGGATTGTCTTCTGAACGGACGTGATTCCATGGGGAGCTATTTGTTGACGTCACAATTTTTGCTACCCGATTTGCGACAAACGTGGTTCATGTGCAGGGTGGCTTATTTAACCACGACAGTACGACGGTGGAGTCTGACCAATAAAATGCCTCCGCATTATCAACTGGAAGTTGTGGAAGAACTGCCGCTGCCAGTTCAGCTAAAAGCGTGGCTCCGCATAATTCAAGGCGGGGCAATGAAACCGTTTTAACCTGGGCTACTCTAGATTTCACTTCAAGAAGGCAGCACGATATGCCTTGGTCATTGCTAACGCGCACGTAAATTGCGGCACCATAAGCCCGCTGTGACGCATCGCAAAAACAATGGAATTGAATGTCGGAATTTGGATCATGGAGAACCCAGCGTGGAATTCGGATCTGGTCAAGGAAGGAGTAGCTCTTTGAAAAATCCTGCCACCTGTGATGGAGTTCACTGGGCAATTGATCATCCCACCCTAGCTCTTGTAGCCAAAGCTCTTGCATAAACACCTTGGCTTGAATTACAAAGGGAGCCAGCCAGCCAGCGGGATCGAATAACTTGGCGATCTGCCCGAGGACTTCTCGCTTAGTATAAGCTGACTTGATATCTTGGGGTGAGATGACAAAATAAAACTCATCCGTAGTCGCTTTCCATCGGATTCCCAGTGTTTTTGTTGTGCTAGCCTCTTCGATATCAAGGAAATCAGCATTCAGCAGATGACACTTTGGAATGCAACTGAGCACGCTCTTCACATTCGATGTCCACTTGCGCAAAGGAAAGCCAGCTGAACCAAGAGCGTCTTGAAGTTCATTGACCATTGCGATTGTCGTTGCTTCATTGTGAGCCCCTGCCCGGATATCATCGACATACATATAGGACTTGATAATATCGCTAGCCAAAGGAAATTTGGATTGTACATCACTTGCGAGTTGCTGAAGTACTCAGATGGCTAAGAACGGAGCACAGTTAATGCCAAACGTGACGGTATTCAGCTCGTAATCACCAAGTTGCCCCTCTTTATTTCGGAACAGGATCCTCTGAAATGGTGTATGGATTGGATCGACCATAATTTGGCGGTATATTTTTGTGATGTCGGCATTGAAAACTACCCGGAAAAAACGCCACTTGAGAATCTGAGTAGTGAGGTCGGACTGAAGTACCGGACCAGGGTAAAGTATGTCGTTGAGACTTACTCCGTTTGTGGACTTGCTAGAGGCGTTAAAGACTACCCGTACTTTTGATGTGGTGCTGTCGGGCTTGAAAACTGCATGATGTGGCAAATAAAAATTGTCATTACTGCCGTCAAATGGCACCTGACGCATATGGCCCAAGTCCAAATATTCTTGGATGACGGCGTCATACTCCGTTTTCGCCGGAATATTTTTTAGGAGCCGGCCTTCGTTTTTTAGGAACTGAGCCAGTGCCCCTGGTCTGGAATGACCAAGGTTGATGTTGGTTGGATCTCGAAACGGAAGTGAGACCGTATATCTGCCCGAAACATCTCTTCTTGTGGTCTTCTGAAAATTAACCTCACAAACAGAATCAGAATCTTCTACCGGTTTGCCCGGTAGATCCTCCACCTCCCAAAACTTTGTGAGAAGAGTTTCAAGTGCCTCCTCTCTGCTAACAGCGACCCTCGTGGTAAACGCGACACACGAGCTAACGGGGACCCCTTGCAACGGGCCTGACATGACCCAACCGAATCTCGTCTCTTGAGCCATTAAAGATCCGCACACTTCGGTCCGGATGCCGAAAAGGGTCACCACTGGTATGACATCAATGCCAAGAAGTAGATCGATCTTTGCCTTTGATCTGAAGGAGGGGTCTGCTAAAGGAATATTGTGCATTCCTTCCAGTGTGGCTTGGGCTATCGTACATGACGACAAATCATCAGCCACTTGGGACAAGACAAAAGCTTCTTATTCTATCTGGACTGGAGGTCCATGCGATGACCGAATGCTTATGTGACGGACCTTCAAGGTTCTATTCGCCTTTCCGTTAATGCCTGTCACTTCGGCCCTGACAGTTTGGAATGGTAACTTCATGAGCCGGAACATTCTTTCGGATATGAAATTGGCTTCCGAATCCGGGTCTAATAGCGCCCGTGAAGCATAAGTAGTGCCCTTGTGCCAAAGGTCCACGATGGCTGTACCTAGCAACTTATCTCGTGAGGACCTTGCCTCAGAGGTAAAGTAAGTCCGGACAATATTGTGAGAACTGGGCTGAGCTGGGACCGGCGCTGGACTATTCTCCGGTCGGGCATCCTTGTGCAAGAGCGTATTGTGACGCCCCTTGCACGTGAAGCAATTGTGCTGACTCGGACAATATTTTACTTGATGTCCTCTTGCGAAACAGTTCAGACAAAGGGACTTTTTCTTTATGTATGCCACCCTCTCTGGCACCGGCATCTGAAGGAAGCAGGGACATCGACGCACCGCAGGATTCTGGTTTGGTGTCACCATGGCTTCAAATGTATTAGCCTTTCGGGTGGCTGGAAACGGATTTCGCGGAGGTTTCGACGTGGGAACCGAAATAGCCATTGCAGTTGTATTTTCACCTGCTTCGAGCGTACGAAACCGCTCAGTGAGGAAATCGTCCATCATTTGCCACTCTGGAATGGCAGTCTTATCTCCCAGAGATTGTTCCCACAGTGAAAGGGTGTTCTTCGGCAATTTGATGGAACAGAAAAATACGAACATGCCTCCCAAAGTGGTTACTGGCAGGCCACAGTGCTCAAAAGCACGAATGGATGCCTGCAGAGCATTCTGATGATCCTGTAATGCTTTTCCGGACTCATGGGAAATTTGAGGCAGGTCAAGAAGTGCTCGGAATTGGCTGTTCACGATAAGTCGCTTATTTTCGCTGTTTGAGTGCATTCCATTCCGTTTCAAAACCATCATTTGTAAGCGGGAATTGCTACAATGAGGTTGGCTTCAGCCCTCGTTTTCGCTAGGAGATGGTACAGCTTTTCAACTGGAGAAAATCGCGAATCGCTTATGTAGATGGCTGTAAACAAGTCACGGAACGTAGGCCATTTTAAGTTTTGGAGCTTGAATACGCTGACCTCGGACAATAAAGTGACGTGGGTGTCGACTTCAAACTGAATTAGTTTATCGCTAATGGAGACAAACTTCTTCAAAGCCATGGTGGAAGCAACTAAACTCTTTTGGTTTCGGACCGAGTGACTCTTGGGGCGGTTACCAAAATCTGTGGAAGTGGTACCAATGATTTGACCCCTTTTAGGCTTGCTCGTCGTGGCTCTGACGTGGCTTGCTGAAAGGTCGTGCTTGGTGGTGCGGACGTGAAAGCTAAAGGACTAGAGAGGGTTTGAAATGCTCGGGACGGAGGAGTAGTAGGGCTGGTAATCCTCTGGCGCTGACCTGGAGCAGCAATTGAGGATTTGCTCATGGCCGCAGTGTTCTCAGCTTCTTTCTCGTCATTTGACGGGCTCGTGCTCATAACCCCAGAGAATGGCGGTTATAAAGTAGTGAGCTGGTTTAACACGGCTTGAAAATTAGCGAAAACTGAATGGAACGCTTGGGAGAAACTGGAGCACTACCCAACCACTTAAAAAACGGATTTGAAACGCCTTGAAGTAGATTAAAAAAAAAAACAGAAAACGAGCTGGTACGTTTGGGTTGACTTGGAACACTTCCAAAAAACTCTAAGAACGGCTTGGAACGCTTTGGAATCGAAATATAAAACCCAATGATATGACTTGGGACACTTGGAACACCTTGGAACTCAAAGTGGAAACACTTTGGAATTGAAATATACTCAAAGATACAACTTGAAATGCGTGGAAACACTTTGGAATTGACATATAACTTCAAAGATACGACTTGAAATGCGTGGCGACACTTGGAATTGAAATCTAACTCCAAAGATACGACTTGGAACGCGTGGAAACACTTTGGAATTGAGATCTAACACCAAAGATACGACTTGGAACGCATGGAACCACTTTGGAATTGAAATATAACCAAAGATACGACTTGGAACGCATGGAACCACTTTGGAATTGAAATATAACCAAAGATACGACTTGGAACGCGTGGAACCACTTTGGAATTGAAATCTAACTCCAAAGATACGACTTGGAACGCGTGGAAACACTTTGGAATTGAGATCTAACACCAAAGATACGACTTGGAACGCGTGGAAACACTTTGGAATTGAAATCTAACTCCAAAGATATGACTTGAAAATGATTGGAACAATTTGGGAATTCAGTATTAAAAAAACCCAAGATACGACTTGGAAACGATTGGAAAAAGTTTGGGAATTCAATATTAAAAAAACCAAGATACGGCTTTGAAAAATTTGGGATAAACAAAAGCGCGGAACAAAAATTTTTAATAATTATATATTATTCGACCTTTCCCTCAACGTGACCCTTCAACATATATACCCCACAAAGTGCCTGCCAACCTAGGGTATACAGCACAGCTACTTTTGGTCGTTTGCTTTGTGCCGGTCTTTGGCACATGAGCTTGCAGCTGTCCTGGTATACTGCAGTTAAGCGGCACTTATGTATGCACGTATGTATGAATATAGGCTGCAAGGGTTAGCGGAATTTTGTTCGCGGTGAAGGAAAAATATATTTGTGTGCGAAAAAATTAAAATTTTTGTGGAATATATGTATGGATATGTAGGTATGTATATGTATATGGATATAAATATCAATATGTAAAATTTTATGTATGGAAAAATATGTATATATGTATATGTATGTGTATGGATATGTAAAATGTTGGAGTATATGTATAGATATATGTATATAATATATGTATATGTATGTGTATGGATATGTATATATGTATGTATTTTTTTTTTTTTTTTAAATATGAAAATATGGAATGGAAATATGCAGAGGTGTGAATGGATCGGATTTTTTTATACAAATGAATAATTTTTTTATATTCTTTTGATGTGTCTAGCTGATATGCCCCAACTTTATAGGGTGTCGCGGGACACAAGAAATGTCTATGTGTGGCCTTTATATGTGAGAGGGTGGTTCACTTTCTTTTATTTTGTTTAAAAATCTTTATTAATGTATTAAAAATTTTTTATTTTCGTTGGAACCACCTTTCAGTTCGCGCACACTTTTTTTTAGGTTTTAATTTAGCACTGGATAAATTTTGTAATTTTGTAATGGCACATTCACACACTCTCCTTGCATATATATATATATATGTAGGAGATCACTTTGAATTTCGTAGTTAAAATTTTGGAAATTGCGAAAAAATATATATTGGAAATAGGCAAATAAATATGGCGCCTTATGTACTGGACACATATATATGTATGAAAAAATTGGGGACCACAATTTTCTCTCCTTTGAGGAGGAAAAATTTGCGCGAAAGTAATTTTACTTTGATTAGGAAAATGAAGGGAAACAATTGTATGTATGTGAGTATGGGTGCGGAGGCATGTACATGTACTCATATACATATAATTTGGAAAAAATTACTTAGCTTGAAATATGTATGAAATTCCACCGATGTAAATGGTTCGAGAGGATCTTGGTGTTTGTGTAGGGGGGTCGAACTTCCTTGTCGTTAGGGGCAGCTTAATGAATCTTCTCTAAAAAATCTTCCTTCGCAAAAGAAATGGGGTAACGCAGCAATTCCTCTTCTATGTTGCGCTTTATTCACTGGTAAATTTTCAACTAAAACTAGCTTAATTAAGAGCAGGGCACCAAGCCCCACTTGGAGCGAAGTGTGGGGAGTTCTTTTTGTGGGGAGAGCGATGGGCATCACCGGGAGAGCGTCGCGTGGTGAAAGCTCCCGCCTCCCTCAACCCGTATGTGGCCCGTTGGGCATAAACAATAAGGAAATCACGATCTTTAAGACGATTAAAAATAGTTTGCAAAGCATCAGCATGGTGCATATAGGTCATGATATCAGAAGCTGGAGGAATATATAAACAAGAAATATATAAGCTAAAGTTGGAATATGCAACTTCGACACAAATAAACTCAACACCTAAGGGCAGATCAATCGGCACAACACTTGAACACAGATTCGAGTTAACAGCAATGAGTACTCCACCGCCACGACGACCAACACGCTCAAACCTATAAGAAATAAAGTTATTAGAAAGAATTTCATTATTTAAAACAGAGGAGTAAAGCCAAGTTTCAGAGAAAGCTAATATGTCAGCCGAAAAGGTTTGGCTATCACAGAACAGGTTCGAAAGCTTGGTAAGAAGTCCTCTTACATTTTGATAATGAATGCGAAGACTAGACGTTATTAGTTTTTTGAAGCAGAAGATAAATAATTAGGAAGGTGGACAGGCAATGGACGGGAGCGTTTATTGGGCGCAAACTCGTGTACAACTAGGCCCTCTGGCCAGAAATTAGTGTCAACCATAGCTGAGAAATACTCATTGGGTACTGTAATTTTAAAAGAGGAGATTTCGCGAGGCCTAGAAAACTTAAACTTTTGAATTAAAACCTTAGCAGGGCATATATTACCAAATGTAGGCTGCCACAGACGACTCAGAAGTATCTGGAGCAAGCCTAGAGATAAATAATTGTTTGCGATTAGGCATTACAGTTAGTGGAGGCGGAGGAGCATTGGGATCCGCAAGTGATTGAGGGCCAGCATGATCCTGTGATTGATCAGAGTTCCCGTGAGGGATAGATTGAGGTACACCAGGGCTTGTAATGGGTACTTCAATCTGAAAAGAAGAGCATAAAGAGGGACAAGAAGATGGTGTAGGCGAAAGTAAAATGGGAGACAATGTAATAGAGAGTGCTGGCGACTGCTTACGAGGCAACTCAAGGGTACATTTCTTGGGCAACTTCTCAGAACGTGGAACAAACTTGAATTGCGACAATAAATGTACGCCAGTTTGTTTAAAGAAAGAAACTTTAAACGAAAATCCCTATACATACGGCTAAAATCAAACTGCTGGCTGGCACAAGATGGGCAAGTCCAGCGCATTAAGCCAAGCTCAGGCTTAGACACAGACAAACCAGAAAATTTGTCGTAGTCGCGGCCATTGAGGCCAGCACACTTTAAGTGAATAAGATTATCGCAAAGCCAACAAGATATTGCTCTATACTGATCATCAAAACGATCAGAATGCTTGCAAGTAGGTAGACAACAATGTTTGTGTAGGGAGTTGTTGTTTGGACTGGTGCATAACTATAAGCGCACTTAGAAAAAGTTAGAATTAAGTCTTATTCTTATTACTAACTAATTAGGTCTACTTTTTTTTGTTGTTTAATAATGAGTATACCCTCCATTGTTTTGGATTAGTTCGAACAAGCGATTGGGCGTACTGGAAATTAAATTTTCAAGGGTGTTTGTTGGAATTAGTTCCCAAGCCCTTTTAACGGCGGCCTTCAGCTCTCGTATTGTGTCGTATTGCTTGTTTTTGTCGTAGATAGACCCCACCAGGATACCACATAGGTTCTCAATTGGATTTAGGTCGGGGGAGCACGATGGCCATGTTAAAACTTAAATTTTCTTTGTAGCCAACCACTGTAATGTTTCCCGGCTTCGATGCACAGCGGAATTATCCTGCTGAAATACCCACTTCCTTGCTTCTCTTCTGTTTATCACCGGCACCAAGTTTATTTGCAACACTTCCACATACTCCGTAGAGTTCATTCGCGTACTGGGAAATGCTAATTCCAAGCAGCCATTAATAGAAAATGCACCCCAGACCATAAGAGAACCGCCTCCGAAGTTTCTCTTTGAGAAATATCGTGGATCCTTTTGCAAATCCCTCCAATATCCATTGAAGCCATCGGGACCATCCAAATTAAACTTTTTTCGTCAGAAAAAATAGTCTGTAAAAATAAAATAATTAAAATTCCAAAACCGACGTACCAAAAATTTATTCTTATTTTTTAGTACATTTTTCCAATCCCTTACCATATTTATCCTGGCAAATTCCAGGCGTCCAGCAATATGTCGGTCTAGCAACCGAGGTGCTGGTTGAAGCTTTTGTCTTTTTATGACATTTGACTTCTTCAAGACCCTATGAACTGTCCAGCGGGAAACACTTTGCCCACACTCATCGGTGATTTCACGTGCCGTCTTTATCGAGTTGCTGGCAGAACTTATGATCCGTCGCTGTGATCGATCCAAAATTTTAGATTTTGGGCCTCCTGTCACATTTTCTTCGTAATTTGCTGTAGCCTTCAAAAAATTTCTCACAGCACAATCGGAACGACCAATCCGTCGAGAACTCTCCCTTTTGGATAGTCCTTCACCAAAAAGGGCTAGGATTCTCCCTTTCTCTATTTCAGTTAGGTATGCACCAAGTGGAATTCTCAAATTTGAGCTTAAAAAAAAATTTCCAACTTCAATTGATGCGCGCAAGTCGAAAACGAACGAAATAATGATAGAGTAATGGGTGCGCTTATAGTTATGCACCAGTCCAAAAACAACATTTTTGAAGAAAACAAAAGTACCGTTATTATTGCTGTTTTTGTTTTGATCTCAAATAAATGTATTTTCAATTATCTTTAATTCCTCATTTACACTTTTCCGATATTCCGTCTATATTAAACGCTACACTAAAAAAGGGGGGTGCGCTTATAGTTATGCTCCACAGTGTATATATAGTAATATATAGAAAAATTTAAATACACAGCACAAAGATAATTATCGATAAAAAATCAATAATTACAAATAAAACAAAGAGACAGCTAGAGTGCACAGCACAAGAGAGAGTGCAAGAACAGTATAAGCCGATCTTTGAGAGGCGGCCTTACAAAAGTGATTACGCGGGAGAGAATCTGAGCACAAGCACAAAGCAGAGAAAACAACAAAACCACTAGAACTGATGGTATGATGGGGGCGATGAGGGGAGCAACTGCAGAAGTAATGACGAGAGAGAAAAAAAAATTACATGCACCAGACACTAATCACGAAACAGAAAAAACTGTTTAAACTGTTTAATTTGGCGAATTATGGAAATAAAACACAAGGGTGTCAAGCAAACAACACCAGCGAAAGCGCAAACAAACTAAGCACAATTAAAAATTGAGAGAAAACAATAAATATTAATAAAAACTCAGGAGCTATGCAAAAACACGACCGTCACGTCAGAGAGCAGATGCTTGATGCATCATCCGTCAGTTCTTTATAATTCTAATAGGTTATGGGCCCAGAAATTTGGAAATGAGTAATATTAATATTTGGATTTAATTTGGATTACTGTGTGTGATCGGACAACAAATTAAAGTAACAATGAGTGTTCAAGGTTATTCTGTCATCGAAAAGTTGGACAGTGAAAACTATGCAATATGGTCGGTACAAATGAAAAGCATATTGGTGCAAAGTGAATTGTGGCCAATCGTGTGTGGAAAAATCGTGAAGAGAGAAAGTGACACTCATAAACAAAAGAGTTTCTTGGTGTGAAACCGTCGCAAATTAGCTTTATCAAGAATGGTGTTTCTGGTAGAGAAGCTTGAAACAAGCTAGCTAGTATATATTATCCACGTGCGCCGACAACAAATCAGCTTGATGAAACAGTTACTTCGGTTGCGGGTATCAGAATGTGTCGATATACAAGAGTACATAAAAGAGTTCTCACAATCTAAAATCATCAAAAGACCTATCTTACTATTCGAAAAAATAATTATTAAAAAAAAAATTAACGCCCAAAACTAACTAAATAGTTTCGGTCGGGGGTTGAACCAGACGTTCGCCAATTTTAGGCAGGACCTCTACCCCTTACACCATCAAGCTACTTGAAGACTACTCGGCGTTTTACTTATAAGTTACCAAAGCTATAACTTTAAAGCCGATTAATTAGAAAAATATAGAATAGTGCGCCGAAATATTTCACACAGCTTAAAATAATGGGGTTTTCGACAACATATCCAAAATTCATTCAAATCGGGGATTCGTATACTTCAAGTTCCCCTTGTCAGACTTAACGGAAAAATTAAACGAAATAGACATGCAAATTCCCGAAGATATACCTGCAATTGTGTTGCTGTCTGGGTTGAGTAGTTCGTATGAAAACTACGTCGTCGCGATCAAACGGGGTAGCTGAGCGCATGAATCGGACATTGGACTCCACAATAAGAAGTTCGCTGCTAAAGGGGAGGAATATTTAATGATTGGGTATTCCTTGACAGCAAAAGCGTATCGCTTATATAGTCCGGAGAAGAAAATGCTGATTGAGAGCAGAGATGTAATCTTCTTGGAGAATGACATGACTGGATCTAGCAGTGAAGAGGGAGACATGGAGTTGTTTAAATACTATTTGCCGGGTAACCCAACGCCGATCGGTTGTGAAGACTGTGACCAAGCGGGTAACAGTGTAAATGAACTGAATCCAGATGAGCAAGAAAGAATTGACGATGCGAGCGAAACTATGAGAGCGCCGCTAGCGATCAGCTTGAAGCTGATGAAGTAAACGGGATCGGTCAACAGCCTCAAGGAGGCGAAGACGAAATCAACGAGGAGTATGAAGAGGACTCAGAAGCTGAAATTGGTGGAAGACAAGGACCAGGGCGTCCAAAAGTTATAAGAACGGGTAAACTAGGTAGACCTCGAAAGCAGTATATTATGTTGAATATGCTAAAGGTAGAAAAGGTAAAAGTTCCATTAGGAGTTAACGAAACCATTAATGGCGAAATGGGCAGCGAATGGATAGCATCAATGCAAAAGGAGATAGATGCACTGAAGGCAAACAATACTTGGGAATTGGTAGAATTACCTGAGGGTAAGAAAGCTATTGGCTGTATGTGGGTTTTTGCGATTAAAGCAGACAAAAAATGGAAAAGTTTAAGTCCAGGTTAGTCGCTAAGGGTTGTGCGCAACAGTATGGTATTGATTATTTTGAAACTTTTTCGCCAGTAGTAAGGTACTCATCAATAAGATTGGTGGCCAGTTCCAGTTAAGATGACTTAATGGACATCAAACCATCGATCGGGAATAAGTTCGACATAGTAGATGGCGGTCAATTGAATGTGAAGACACGATATTATAAAAAGTTTCAAAAAACACGTCGTTTGTCAGATTACGCTCTGTATACAGTCGCTCGTTCAAAATTCATGATGCTTAATACACAATGCTTTAAGAATTATCTTCAGCGGTGTAAGCTTCAGGTTTCTTCTGACCCTAAACAACTTTATAATTTTGTTAATTCTAAATGTAAGACCTCTGTGCACCCATCTTTTTTGTCCTTTCAAAATAAGAAAGCGAGTACTGATCAGGCAATTGCCGATATGTTTGCGAGTTTTTTCAAAACAACTTATTCCTCAATGGAATATCGAGCAAGTCCGTATCCTTATCATTTAAAAAAGGCTAATTGCATTTTCAATCCAGTGATTGATGAAAGTTCTCTTCGTAGCGAGCTTAAACTAGTTAATCCTGTTTATTCTCCGAGGCCAGATGGTCTGCCTGAATGTGTACTGTGCAAACACATTATGTACTCCCATTTTAAAATTGTTTTTATTTTCTGTCGAATCTTTCTCATTTCCATCCATTTGGAATTCATCTCTATTCCTCTGCATAAAAATGGCAAAAAGATCGAAGCTTCTAACTGTAAAGGTATTTCAAAATTATAATTTCGCAATCACAACATTTTTGCAGCTCTATTGTTTCGTCATCCCAACATGGGTTTGTAAAACGTAGATTTACAACCACTAACCTTTTTGAATTTACCTCTATAATTATCAAGAGGTTCAAAAATGCTAAACAAACTGATGTCATATACACTGACTTCAGCAAAGGCTTTGATTCTGTTAATCATACCCTCTTGCTTTCTAAACGGAACGACATTGGGTTTCCACCCCTTTGTTTTCTTGGGTTCGAGAATATTTAACAAATAGAAAACAGAAGGTACATTTTAAGTCTTCTTTTTCCAATTCCATTCCAGTGTCATCTGGAGTACCTCAAGGTAGTCATCTTGGCTATCTGCTTTTTACATTATTCATTAACGATCTTACATCAGTCATTGTTCATTCGCGTGTGCTTATGTATGCTGACGATGTCAAGCTTTGTCTTACTTATAAAGATACAGATTCATTTAGTCGGCTACAAGCTGATCTTAAAAACTTTCAATCCTGGTGCCAGTTTAATCTATTAAATCTTAACACTACCAAATGTAAGGTAATGACTTTTTTTCGTAACTCTCCTCAACTGGTCACTTATTTTCTAAACAATAGTCCTTTAGAACGGCTAAATAATATGAATGATTTAGGCGTACTTATGGACCATAAGTTAAATTTTAGCACCCATATTTCCACCACGGTCGCAAAGGCCATGAGTGCTCTGGGTTTCATTAAAAGATGGTCAAAAGAATTTGAGGACCCATATACAACTAAAGTTCTTTTTATTTCGCTTGTCCGTCCTATTTTAGAGTATGGATCTTGCATTTAGTCACCTCAATATGAGTCGCACCAGATTAGACTTGAATCCGTTCAAAGGCAGTTCTTGCTATTTCCTCTTTGTGGCTTAAGATGGGATCGCAATGTCAATTTGCCTTCGTATTCTAGTAGACTTCTTTTGATTATCCTTCCTTCCTTCCTTAACTAACCGTAGAATTATGCTTGGGGTTATAATTATTCACAAGCTCCTAATTGGTGATATTGACTCGCCGGAGTTATTAGCTCAGGTAAATCTGTCGGTACCATGTAGACAAAGTAGACATCCTATTAATTTAGGCATTAGTTTCGGCCGTATTATTAAATTGTGTGTGGAATTTTGGTTTCTCTCAGAAAAAAAACTGTTCAAGTAATAATATTTTAGTATAAAAAAATAATATTTTAACAAACTGCAGGAAAAACACGCCTTCAAATGGGGTAAAATATAGGTCCTGGCGTTTATAAATCAATTTTTTAACACTATTTCGACCAATATTTAATTAGAACTCAATATTATAAAGTCAGAAAATGGATTTTATGTTGGCATAAATAAATCCAAATGAAATTTAAAAAAAAAATTCGAGTAATTAAATAAGAATTTCCATCTTTTGGCTTGATAAAGTTAAGGCAATACCAAAGGATATATAACGGCTAATCTACTGAAATTTTATTCGATGATGGTCTTAACATATGTGGAGTTGAATATTTTATACAACAAAAATTTTAAAAACACTTAATACCCTTTAAAAATTAAAAAAAAAAAAAATTATTTAAAAACTAAGAGAGTGCAAAACTGTAACATTTGGCTTTTTCTTCAATTTTACTTACCATTTCTAGTCTGGGTGACCAAATGACTTCCAACTTTTGGACAAGAGAGCTAAATAGTTACAAAATCAAATGGTAGAAGAATCATCATTGTAGGTTAACTCCGAAAAGAGTTATGAGCTACGCAACTGAAGACTGCAAGCTGGTGTTACAGTTTTGCTCGTCAGTGTATATAGGCTGCAAGGGGTAGCGGGATTTTGTTCGCGGGAATGGAAAAATATATTTGTGTGCGAAAAAATTAAGAATTTTTGTGGAATATATGTGTGTATGTATGGATATCAATATGTAAAGTTTTATGTATGGAAAAATATGTATATATATGTATGTGTATGTGTATCAATATGTAAAATTTGATGTATGGAAAAATATGTATATATATATGTATGTGTATGTGTATCAATATGTAAAATTTGATGTATGGAAAAATATGTATATATATGTGCATATGTGTATGGATATGTAAAATGTTGGAGTATATATATATGTATTTAAATTTTTTTTTTTTAAATATGAAAGTATGGAATGGAAATATGCAGAGGTGTGAATGGATCGGATTTCTTTATACAAATGAATAATTTTTTTATATTCTTTTGATGTGTCTAGCTGATATGCCCCAACTTTATAGGGTGTCGCGGGACACAAGAAATGTCTATGTGTGGCCTTTATATGTGAGAGGGTGGTTCACTTTCTTTTCTTTTGTTTAAAAATCTTTATTAATGTATTAAAAATTTTTTCTTTTCGTTGGAACCACCTTTCAGTTCGCGCACACTTTTTTTTAGGTTTTAATTTAGCACTGGATAAATTTTGTAATTTTGTAATGTCACATTCACACACTCTCCTTGCATATATCCTTGTACCTTCCAATATGCTGGGAATCGTCCTGGAGCAGTTTGACTTTTCTTATTTCTTGCCTGGGCACGGTGTTCTAGTCCTATTCCAAGGACTTGCTGGTTATAGGATAATTTGAGAGGTTACTCGTAAGGCCTTCTCAAATTATTCTGATTTTTTGAACCTTTCACTAGTCTGAGCTTTTAAGGTTACTCGTAAGGCCTTAAAAACTCCCTTGGTTGATCACGACTTGTAGACTTGATGATTTTTGCTTGATGGGCGTTGCCTTTTTATAGGCAGCTATGCGTGGTGAAAGTCCCGTAAATCCTTGGCGCATATGTCCACTTTCTCTGTGGCTGCGCGCCCATTTATTCCTTGTCTTTGTCTTCCTCGCTTGTACATATTGATTTGCATCACTTTCTTATGTTGGCGTCGCCTTCCCATTGGCCGCCACTCGTATCCCGTTTACTTTCGCTGCTTTCCCTTTTTCTGGCGGCGCTGCCGTCGCCCGTCGCTCCCCTCAATCCGCTTGTCATACCCAACTTCGCTCATATTATTTCCATATTATAATTATGCATACATATATATTCGTTAAACTTAATCTATCATTTAGTACTAATTAGCCTGATTAACTCAATATATATTGTTAATTACTTTTATTTAAATCGCAATCCAACGCACGCATCGTATCCATTAGATAGCGGGCTTCCCCATTGCTCATCCCTCCCCCTTCGGCTTGCACATTCCCTTTTCCAATCCACAAACCATTATCGTTTCACAAGTTCTTCACTCTCCCTCCTACTCCCCATTTCATTAGCATGGCCCTCACTTGGCTTTGTTTCGGCACCATGCATTCCCCGCACCCGTCTCGCGGGCTTACATAGCCGATTTCGCCCATTATGCCTCCCACGCATCTTCCCGCTTGTACGAAATCGCTCGCGGTTGCGTGCGGTTCGATCGATCGTGTTTGATCGTAACCGTATCGTACATCGTACCTCGTATATGTGGTTGCCGACTTATCGCCTTATGCTTCCCACGCATCTTCCCGCTTGTACGAAATCGCTCGCGGTTGCGTGCGGTTCGATCGATCGTGTTTGATCGTAACCGTATTGTACATCGTACCTCGTATATGTGGTTGCCGACTTATCGCCTTATGCTTCCCACGCATCTTCCCGCTTGTACGAAATCGCTCGCGGTTGCGTGCGGTTCGATCGATCGTGTTTGATCGTAACCGTATCGTACATCGTACCTCGTATATGTGATTGCTGACTTCTCGCCTTATGCTTCCCACGCATCTTCCCGCTTGTACGAAATCGCTTGCGGTTGCGTGTGGTTCGATCCATTACGTTTGATCGTAACTTATTTGCGTTGCACTGGTTCGATCGACCAGTGACGAGATTGGTCGTATATCGTACATCTGGTTTGTGTCTCGGCTGTATCTTGTATCTGGTGCGTTATTTACACCGTTGGATTGCTTCGCTGCCGGTTTGTTGTGTGGGATACTATTATGATTTATAATATTCCTCACACTCCCCCCTTCTTCGGGAGGGATTTGCCCTCCTCTGTCCCTTGTACCTTGTGTTTATTTTCTATGTGTGTTTTCTTGTTTAATTTTTCCTTTTTTTTTTATGCTTGTGTGTTTTTCTTTTTTTTTTTGTTTCGGCTTTGCCAATTTTTTCTCTTTTTTTTCCAACTCAGATCGCATCTTTTATTGGCCCTTTGGCATCTTTTCTTGTTGGCGCTTACTGAGTATCTTTTCGTTCTTGGTGGCGGATTAGGGCATCTTTTCTTTGTATATCCCTTGTGTGTTTTTTTTTTTTTGGCCCGTTCCGCATCTTTTCTTATCCCTAACTTACATCTAATTATCCTACTTATTATACCCTTCTTTCCCGATACACCCGAATTACCCCCTGAGCTATCCTAATCCTATACCTAGTTTGTCCCGCCCACACTAACCTAACTCTCCTCGGCCCTTCCTGTTGCGCCATTTGGCCCACAATTGCCGCCACCGCCTCTGGCCACTCCTCCGGCTGTACCTCCTCGTACCTTTCGTGCCCTTCTGGCAACGGGCATGACTCTTGGCGGGCCACCGCAGGCCTAGAAATTTCCCTGGGCCCCGTGGGTGCAGACATTTGTCTGTTTAATGTTGGCCTGGGCCACACCCACGGGCATTCTCGGTACTCAATCTGGCGTTCTAGCTCTTGGTTTTGCCTCTCTCTCTCCATCAACGCCGCCAGCCGTTCCCTGGCCTGTGCCAATTGCACCGCCTCCTGCCGTGCCCTGTCTGCTTCTTGTAGTTGCGCCACTTGTTGGCACCCACATGTGCTGCCAACATGCGTCGCCTGGCACCACATTTCCACCAATTCCAGAAGTTTGGCTGGCTTCTGCCTCAGCCTCACCTGCACCAGCCACGGCCTCCTCCTCCGATTCGCTGGCTTCTGACATGTAGTCCACCATACCAAGCGGATGGACACGTCGTCCCATGGCGCGTATTCCGGGCTGTTCCGCCCACTTCGACTCTCCAGAAATTCCTCTGGATCCACCAGCTGGTATCGCATGTGGTCCTCCCACGGCGCCTCCTCAGCCTCGCTGCTCGGCTCTCCTCTCTCCCGCTGTTCCTCCTCCATAAGCTGGACCGCCTCGTCCAGCTCCCTCCACATGCGTTCCTCATCATGGAACCGGTCTGCCACTACCGGCTCGTCGACAAACTCCTCCTCGCCTTCATCTGCCGTCTCGAGTCCACCATCCGACTCCTCTATTGTGATGTAGCCACTATCCCCGCTATCACCCACGTCCTCATCGAACTCCTCATCCGAGGAGGCGGCGATGGCTGGATTTACTGTGTCCGGCACATCGTCGTCGGACTCCTCCTCGGACACGTGCCAGTCACCGCGTTTCATATTGGCCCGCGGTGTTGCACCTCGTCGATCTACGCCTTTATCCTGGCCATTATTTGCATTGAATGCGTTCATATTGGTTTTCTTTTTGTTTGGTTTGGTTATATACTCGCCGAGTGATAAACTTTGAGTGTCTCTTGATTATGACATTGGCACGCATGAAACCTCGCATTAGCATTCGGTCATTTCTTTGCCGATATTTAGGATTTGCATATTCTAATGCGTCGTGATGCTCCACCAGTACATGCATAATAGCATGCGCATGTGTATGTGCGTCGCGGTGACTCACTAATACATACGTAATATCGTGCGCATGTGTGGGTTCGTAATATCATGCGCCTGTGTGGGTGCGTTTTCCCTCCCTTTTTGCTGTGTATGTGCATATGTGTTGGTGTTGTCTCTCTTTGATTGTCCCCATTCGTTCTATATCGGGTTTTTTTTTTTTTGCTGCCCGTTTCTAATGTTCTATTTTGCCTGCATATTATATGCATCGTTACGATATTCGTGTATACGCTGCCAGTTTCTAAGTTCGTTTTCGCATGCTTGTATATGTGTCGTTACGATATTCGCATATATTCATCTTGCTCTGCGATGCGGCTTGTGACTTTGCTATAATTTTTGTTTCTGATACGATGTGCTTTGAGATTTTCAGCTCTATGTCATGTTTTTGAGTTCTCTGTCCAGCCGGCCGGTCTGTGCAGATTTCTCGCCGCCATGTCATTGGAGTCGTCCATACTCATTGCTCATCAATTTTCTTGCCATCCTCTTCCTCGCATATTTGTTGCTTCATCTGGCTGATATGTGCTTGTCTGCTTTTTCCCGTTTCTTTGTGCCGTAATTTGCATATGACCGGAGATAAAAAGCCTATCACTTCATATGGGCCTCCAAACTTTGATGCCAGCTTTGCTGCAAATCCTTCTGCAGCATTTGAAAGGTGGTGTTCTTTTGCCCATACTGTTGCTCCAAATACTGGTCTCCATTCTCTTCGTCTTAGATTGTAATGCCGAGCCTGATCCTGTGCAGCCGTCTCCAGATTTCGCCGTATTAGTTCGAACAGCTCTTGCACTTGTTTTACCTTCGCTTCTGGTGATATCATTTGCTTCCCTGTGCCTGTCGTGACACTGTCGTATAGTGCACCCGGCATTCTTGGTTCACGCCCCTGTATTACATACGCTGGCGTAAATCCTGTTGACTCTGATTGGCTTGTATTTACCGCTAGTGTTATTTCTGGCCAACTTTCATCCCAGTTGCGTTGATTTTCCCCCGTAAACTGAGCAATCATTGTTTTTACTGTTCTATTTGCTCTCTCGGTTGGATTTTCTTGTGGTGTGTACGGTGCTGTCAGTTGGTGTTGGCATCCCCATTCTTCTAGCATTTTTTTGAATATTCTGCTAGTGAATTGAACTCCATTGTCCGTTATCACCACTTTCGGAGCTCCGAATCTAGATAGTATCCTCTCTCGAAAGGCCTTCTCTGCAGTTGCCTTCCGCATCGGTATCAGTTCTGTCCATTTCGAAAGTCTGTCAATGATTACTAGTAGCATCGAATTTCCGTGTATCGATCTTGGCAATGGCCCCACAAAATGAGCGCATACTGT
Organism: Drosophila willistoni; assembly: GCF_018902025.1. NCBI lineage: Eukaryota > Metazoa > Arthropoda > Insecta > Diptera > Drosophilidae > Drosophila > Drosophila willistoni. The sequence continues at coordinate 717,364 of NW_025814133.1, read as the reverse complement.
GGCCCATGGTTCTTCCGGTATTTGTGTTAGCAACTTTCCCGCTGCCTGCTGTTGGCTGGGTTTTTATTGTTGGCATATCGTACACTTTACTACAAATGTCCTGATATCTCGTTGCATTCCTGGCCAGTAATATCTTGCTGCGGTCCTGGCAGTAGTTCGCCTGCTCCCTGTATGCCCTGCTGTTGTCGCAGTGTGGTTTTCGGCCATTACTTGATTACGTAGAGTTTTTGGCACACATAGTTTCCATGATACCACTTCTTCTTGGCCTGCTCTGTGCGGAATGTTCCTGTATACCTGGCTATTTTCTATAATGTAATCTGGATATTTCTGTGGTTGTTGTTTTATTTTTCCCATTATGTCTTGAATCCACCCACACTCTTTGTTTGCTTGTCGTAATCTGGCACCATTGTCTACTATTCTTTTGCACCCTTCCATTGGTTGTCAGCATCGGCGACAATGTTTAATTTGCCTTTTCGATTTGCTATTTCGAAATCGTATTGTTGCAGTTCCAGCGCCCATCGGGCTATACGGCCCGTAGGGCTCTCTATACTATTCAGCCACTTCAACGCCATGTGATCTGTTACCACTTTAAATCGGTATCCTTTAAGGTATGGTTTTAGTTTGCGTATTGCCCATACTATCGCCAGACATTCTTTTTCTGTTGCCGAATAGTTCTTTTGTGCTGGGTTTAATTCCCTTGATAGGTATGATGGCACTCTCTCTCCATCCTCAGTGTTTTGTACCAATATGGCTCCTAATCCCATGTTACTTGCATCCGTCTGGAGCACGAACATTTTTGTGAGGTCTGGACATGCCAATACCGGGCCACTCGTCAGCCTTTCCTTTACAGCATCGAATGCTGCCTGATGCTCCTCGTTCCAGTGCCACTTTGTTCTTTTCTTTAGCAGTTCGTTTAATGGGTGTGTTAGTGCTGCAAGACCCGGTACGAACCGTCTGTACCAAGATGCCACTCCTAAGTACTGGCGTAATTTCTTTGTGCAAGTTGGTGGTTCTAGTTGGGATATTGCGGCCACCTTTTCTGGGTCCGTTGCAATACCGTTTTCTGTCACCAAGTGGCCTAGAAACTTTAGCTCTTTTCTAAAGAATTGGCACTTCTCAGCATTAATTCTCAAGTTTGCTTCTTTCAATCTCCTGAACACTTCTTGTAGATGATTCATGTGTTCTTCGATTGTTTTGCTCACTATCACAATGTCATCTTGGTATGCGAATGCGTTTGGTATCATTTCTGGGCCAATGACTTGGTCCAGTGCGCGCTGGAAAGTTTCTGATGCTGAGTGTAAACCGAATGGCATCACTTTCCATTGGAATAACCCTTTCCCTGGGACCGTGTATGCCATCATTGGTCTACTTTTCTCTTCTAACGGAATCTGCCAGTATCCGTCCTTCAGATCTGAGCTGCTTATGAATTTTGCTTCGCGTAGTTGATTCAAGATGTAGTCGATGCGTGGCATTGGGTATGCATCCTTTATAGATTTTGCGTTAATCTGTCTAAAATCTACACATAATCTCCATTTGCCTGTCTGTTTCTTTTTCACCATCACTATGGGTGAGCTATATGGGCTTTGCGATGGTGCTATGCATCCCATTGTCAACAGTTCGTCGACCTTTGCGTTGATTTCTCCTTGTATTTTTGGATTTTTCGGGTAATACCTTTGTTTTATTGGGATATCGTCCTTCATCGTTATGCGATGTATCCCCACCTTTGACAGTCCCTTGACTTTCCCTAATTCCTTCAACTCCTGATTTAGAAAACTTTGTATTTCTTGTTGATCACTATTCTGAGTCACCATGATGGACATTCTTTCTACCAGCCTGCCCTGTATTCGCTTTACTGTCGGTATTCGCACTTTGTGACCCTATCTAGGGCTCCTTCGCTTCCCCATCTTGGTGGTAAATATGGAGGAATTGCTAGTGTGGCGATGTTTATTTTCTGGAATTCCTCAGTCTCCTTGTCTATGCCATTTTCGCATGTTTTTGATGTGCTTGCTATTGTTTTCATTTTCAGATTTTACGAGTAAAGTACTCGTCTCCAATCTATTTATTTCCTCCTTCCACTGTGCCGGTTATCTCGATCCTGATCCTTTGGCCTGTCTGTACCAGATCCTCCTTCTTCATGTGGTAAATCCATCCTTTTCCCATTTTGATCTTTTTTGATTTACAAACTGTAGTTTTTATTTATAAATTTCACCAGTATAGCACGTTGGGCGCCAGTTGTAACGATCCTTTCTCGTCTCTTGGGATATCTATGCTATCTCTTGGGCCAGGTTCGGCACAACAAAATTTATTTTGTGCCCCGGTGAAATTAGAACACGCTTGTTTAATGATTAGTTTTGGTGGTATGTTTATTTACAATTGTTTATGGGCTTGGTTGGATATGACAAGTTTCTCTAAAGGAGTCCCGAACTTGGGCAGTGCTGCTTATGGCTGGGGTCCCTCGACGCTCGATCCTGGTCCGTCTCTCGTTCCTTGTGTCTCCTCTGGTTTCTGTTTCAGACTCGTGATATGAATATCCTGTCTGATATCTCCCTTTTCAGAATAATACCGGCGCGTTAATTGGCCTTAGGATATATCCTCTGGCTTTGCTCTCACGCTCCTGGCGTATTCTGACCTTCTAGGGATGTTATTTCCACCTCAATGCCTCTGACTGCGTTTCTAAGATGGTCTTTGCGTGCTCGTAGCCCCAAGGATAAATCCTGTGGCCGTTTGTTGTAGGGCGGGATTCTCACAGCAATTGGTGTTCGTCACGATATATAGATCCTGGAATTTCGGTAACAGGATATATCATTGTACCTTCCAATATGCTGGGAATCGTCCTGGAGCAGTTTGACTTTTCTTAGTTCTTGCCTGGGCACGGTGTTCTAGTCCTATTCCAAGGACTTGCTGGTTATAGGATAATTTGAGAGGTTACTCGTAAGGCCTTCTCAAATTATTCTGATTTTTTGATCCTTTCACTCGTTTTGTTTCACTAGTCTGAGCTTTTAAGGTTACTGGTAAGGCCTTAAAAACTCCCTTGGTTGATCACGACTTGTAGACTTGATGATTTTTGCTTGATGGGCGTTGCCTTTATATAGGCAGCTCCCACGGCCTCAGTAATAGATTGGTGTAGTACCGCTATACAGCTGGTACATTTCCATTGGCCCTCTGCTTTCACCCACGCATCCATTTGTTGCTATGCGTGGTGAAAGTCCCGTAAATCCTTGGCGCATATGTCCACTTTCTCTGTGGCTGCGCGCCCATTTATTCCTTGTCTTTGTCTTCCTCGCTTGTACATATTGATTTGCATCACTTTCTTATGTTGGCGTCGCCTTCCCATTGGCCGCCACTCGTATCCCGTTTACTTTCGCTGCTTTCCCTTTTTCTGGCGGCGCTGCCGTCGCCCGTCGCTCCCCTCAATCCGATTGTCATACCCAACTTCGCTCATATTATTTCCATATTATAATTATGCATACATATATATTCGTTAAACTTAATCTATCATTTAGTACTAATTATCCTGATTAACTCAATATATATTGTTAATTACTTTTATTTAAATCGCAATCCAACGCACGCATCGTATCCATTAGATAGCGGGCTTCCCCATTGCTCATCCCTCCCCCTTCGGCTTGCACATTCCCTTTTCCAATCCACAAACCATTATCGTTTCACAAGTTCTTCACTCTCCCTCCTACTCCCCATTTCATTAGCATGGCCCTCACTTGGCTTTGTTTCGGCACCATGCATTCCCCGCACCCGTCTCGCGGGCTTGCATAGCCCTCACTTTTGTTCGCATAATTTCGGCAGTTCATGCTCTCACTGCTTTTGATCTCGTATGCGTGACGTAGGCAGAGAGCACCCATTGGCCACCGGTACTCCCTCTCGCGGTCATACACGCATAGCATACGTGTGTTGTGGGTGTATGCTTATTCAGCGTATTAATGCATGCATCTCTATTGTTGCCTCTCTGTGCTCTTAAATTGTCTCACTGGGCCAATGCCCATTTTCGCTTGCACTTGTTTGCTCTTACATAGCCGATTTCGCCCATTATGCCTCCTACGCATCTTCCCGCTTGTACGAAATCGCTCGCGGTTGCGTGCGGTTCGATCGATCGTGTTTGATCGTAACCGTGTCGTACATCGTACCTCGTATATGTGGTTGCCGACTTATCGCCTTATGCTTCCCACGCATCTTCCCGCTTGTACGAAATCGCTCGCTTTGCCAATTTTTTCTCTTTTTTTTCCGACTCAGATCGCGTCTTTTATTGGCCCTTTGGCATCTTTTCTTGTTGGCGCTTACTGAGTATCTTTTCGTTCTTGGTGGCGGATTAGGGCATCTTTTCTTTGTATATCCCTTGTGTGTTTTTTTTTTTGGCCCGTTCCGCATCTTTTCTTATCCCTAACTTACATCAAATTATCCTACTTATTATACCCTTCTTTCCCGATACACCCGAATTACCCCCTGAGCTATCCTAATTCTATACCTAGTTTGTCCCGCCCACACTAACCTAACTCTCCTCGGCCCTTCCTGTTGCGCCATTTGGCCCACAATTGCCGCCACCGCCTCTGGCCACTCCTCCGGCTGTACCTCCTCGTACCTTTCGTGCCCTTCTGGCAACGGGCATGACTCTTGGCGGGCCACCGCAGGCCTAGAAATTTCCCTGGGCCCCGTGGGTGCAGACATTTGTCTGTTTAATGTTGGCCTGGGCCACACCCACGGGCATTCTCGGTACTCAATCTGGCGTTCTAGCTCTTGGTTTTGCCTCTCTCTCTCCATCAACGCCGCCAGCCGTTCCCTGGCCTGTGCCAATTGCACCGCCTCCTGCCGTGCCCTGTCTGCTTCTTGTAGTTGCGCCACTTGTTGGCACACCCACATGTGCTGCCAACATGCGTCGCCTGGCACCACATTTCCACCAATTCCAGAAGTTTGGCTGGCTTCTGCCTCAGCCTCACCTGCACCAGCCACGGCCTCCTCCTCCGATTCGCTGGCTTCTGACATGTAGTCCACCATACGAAGCGGAGTCGGCGGCCGTGCTGGCTCCCATACTTGTGCCGGTGGCTCGGACACGTCGTCCCATGGCGCGTATTCCGGGCTGTTCCGCCCACTTCGACTCTCCAGAAATTCCTCTGGATCCACCAGCTGGTATCGCATGTGGTCCTCCCACGGCGCCTCCTCAGCCTCGCTGCTCGGCTCTCCTCTCTCCCGCTGTTCCTCCTCCATAAGCTGGACCGCCTCGTCCAGCTCCCTCCACATGCGTTCCTCATCATGGAACCGGTCTGCCACTACCGGCTCGTCGACAAACTCCTCCTCGCCTTCATCTGCCGTCTCGAGTCCTCCATCCGACTCCTCTATTGTGATGTAGCCACTATCCCCGCTATCACCCACGTCCTCATCGAACTCCTCATCCGAGGAGGCGGCGATGGCTGGATTTACTGTGTCCGGCACATCGTCGTCGGACTCCTCCTCGGACACGTGCCAGTCACCGCGTTTCATATTGGCCCGCGGTGTTGCACCTCGTCGATCTACGCCTTTATCCTGGCCGTTATTTGCATTGAATGCGTTCATATTGGTTTTCTTTTTGTTTGGTTTGGTTATATACTCGCCGAGTGATAAACTTTGAGTGTCTCTTGATTATGACATTGGCACGCATGAAACCTCGCATTAGCATTCGGTCATTTCTTTGCCGATATTTAGGATTTGCATATTCTAATGCGTCGTGATGCTCCACCAGTACATGCATAATAGCATGCGCATGTGTATGTGCGTCGCGGTGACTTACTAATACATACGTAATATCGTGCGCATGTGTGGGTGCGTAATATCATGCGCCTGTGTGGGTGCGTTTCCCCTCCCTTTTTGCTGTGTATGTGCATATGTGTTGGTGTTGTCTCTCTTTGATTGTCCCCATTCGTTCTATATCGGGTTTTTTTTTTTTGCTGCCCGTTTCTAATGTTCTATTTTGCCTGCATATTATATGCATCGTTACGATATTCGTGTATACGCTGCCAGTTTCTAAGTTCGTTTTCGCATGCTTGTATATGTGTCGTTACGATATTCGCATATATTCATCTTGCTCTGCGATGCGGCTTGTGACTTTGCTATAGTTTTTGTTTCTGATACGATGTGCTTTGAGATTTTCAGCTCTATGTCATGTTTTTGAGTTCTCTGTCCAGCCGGCCGGTCTGTGCAGATTTCTCGCCGCCATGTCATTGGAGTCGTCCATACTCATTGCTCATCAATTTTCTTGCCATCCTCTTCCTCGCATATTTGTTGCTTCATCTCGCTGATATGTGCTTGTCTGCTTTTTCCCGTTTCTTTGTGCCGTAATTTGCATATGACCGGAGATAAAAAGCCTATCACTTCATATGGGCCTCCAAACTTTGATGCCAGCTTTGCTGCAAATCCTTCTGCAGCATTTGAAAGGTGGTGTTCTTTTGCCCATACTGTTGCTCCAAATACTGGTCTCCATTCTCTTCGTCTTAGATTGTAATGCCGAGCCTGATCCTGTGCAGCCGTCTCCAGATTTCGCCGTATTAGTTCGAACAGCTCTTGCACTTATTTTACCTTCGATTCTGGTGATATCATTTGCTTCCCTGTGCCTGTCGTGACACTGTCGTATAGTGCACCCGGCATTCTTGGTTCACGCCCCTGTATTACATACGCTGGCGTAAATCCTGTTGACTCTGATTGGCTTGTATTTACCGCTAGTGTTATTTCTGGCCAACTTTCATCCCAGTTGCGTTGATTTTCCCCCGTAAACTGAGCAATCATTGTTTTTACTGTTCTATTTGCTCTCTCGGTTGGATTTTCTTGTGGTGTGTACGGTGCTGTCAGTTGGTGTTGGCATCCCCATTCCTCTAGCATTTTTTTGAATATTCTGCTAGTGAATTGAACTCCATTGTCCGTTATCACCACTTTCGGAGCTCCGAATCTAGATAGTATCCTCTCTCGAAAGGCCTTCTCTGCAGTTGCCTTCCGCATCGGTATCAGTTCTGTCCATTTCGAAAGTCTGTCAATGATTACTAGTAGCATCGAATTTCCGTGTTTCGATCTTGGCAATGGCCCCACAAAATGAGCGCATACTGTTGCCCATGGTTCTTCCGGTATTAGTGTTAGCAGCTTTCCCGCTGCCTGCTGTTGGCTGGGTTTGTATTGTTGGCATATCGTACACTTTCCTACAAATGTCCTGATATCTCGTTGCATTCCTGGCCAGTAATATCTTGCTGCGGTCCTGGCAGTAGTTCGCCTGCTCCCTGTATTTCGAAATCGCATTGTTGCAGTTCCAGCGCCCATCGGGCTATACGGCCCGTAGGGCTCTCTATACTATTCAGCCACTTCAACGCCATGTGATCTGTTACCACTTTAAATCGGTATCCTTTAAGGTATGGTTTTAGTTTGCGTATTGCCCATACTATCGCCAGACATTCTTTTTCTGTTGCCGAATAGTTCTTTTGTGCTGGGTTTAATTCCCTTGATAGGTATGATGGCACTCTCTCTCCATCCTCAGTGTTTTGTACCAATATGGCTCCTAATCCCATGTTACTTGCATCCGTCTGGAGCACGAACATTTTTGTGAGGTCTGGACATGCCAATACCGGGCCACTCGTCAGCCTTTCCTTTACAGCATCGAATGCTGCCTGATGCTCCTCGTTCCAGTGCCACTTTGTTCTTTTCTTTAGCAGTTCGTTTAATGGGTGTGTTAGTGCTGCAAGACCCGGTACGAACCGTCTGTACCAAGATGCCACTCCTAAGTACTGGCGTAATTTCTTTGTACAAGTTGGTGGTTCTAGTTGGGATATTGCGGCCACCTTTTCTGGGTCCGTTGCAATACCGTTTTCTGTATGCCCTGCTGTTGTCGCAGTGTGGTTTTCGGCCATTACTTGATTACGTAGGGTTTTTGGCACACATAGTTTCCATGATACCACTTCTTCTTGGCCTGCTCTGTGCGGAATGTTCCTGTATACCTGGCTATTTTCTATAATGTAATCTGGATATTTCTGTGGTTGTTGTTTTATTTTTCCCATTATGTCTTGAATCCACCCACACTCTTTGTTTGCTTGTCGTAATCTGGCACCATTGTCTACTATTCTTTTGCACCCTTCCATTGGTTGTCAGCATCGGCGACAATGTTTAATTTGCCTTTTCGATTTGCTATTTCGAAATCGTATTGTTGCAGTTCCAGCGCCCATCGGGCTATACGGCCCGTAGGGCTCTCTATACTATTCAGCCACTTCAACGCCATGTGATCTGTTACCACTTTAAATCGGTATCCTTTAAGGTATGGTTTTAGTTTGCGTATTGCCCATACTATCGCCAGACATTCTTTTTCTGTTGCCGAATAGTTCTTTTGTGCTGGGTTTAATTCCCTTGATAGGTATGATGGCACTCTCTCTCCATCCTCAGTGTTTTGTACCAATATGGCTCCTAATCCCATGTTACTTGCATCCGTCTGGAGCACGAACATTTTTGTGAGGTCTGGACATGCCAATACCGGGCCACTCGTCAGCCTTTCCTTTACAGCATCGAATGCTGCCTGATGCTCCTCGTTCCAGTGCCACTTTGTTCTTTTCTTTAGCAGTTCGTTTAATGGGTGTGTTAGTGCTGCAAGACCCGGTACGAACCGTCTGTACCAAGATGCCACTCCTAAGTACTGGCGTAATTTCTTTGTACAAGTTGGTGGTTCTAGTTGGGATATTGCGGCCACCTTTTCTGGGTCCGTTGCAATACCGTTTTCTGTCACCAAGTGGCCTAGAAACTTTAGCTCTTTTCTAAAGAATTGGCACTTCTCAGCATTAATTCTCAAGTTTGCTTCTTTCAATCTCCTGAACACTTCTTGTAGATGATTCATGTGTTCTTCGATTGTTTTGCTCACTATCACAATGTCATCTTGGTATGCGAATGCGTTTGGTATCATTTCTGGGCCAATGACTTGGTCCAGTGCGCGCTGGAAAGTTGCTGATGCTGAGTGTAAACCGAATGGCATCACTTTCCATTGGAATAACCCTTTCCCTGGGACCGTGAATGCCATCATTGGTCTACTTTTCTCTTCTAACGGAATCTGCCAGTATCCGTCCTTCAGATCTAAGCTGCTTATGAATTTTGCTTCGCGTAGTTGATTCAAGATGTAGTCGATGCGTGGCATTGGGTATGCATCCTTTATAGATTTTGCGTTAATCTGTCTAAAATCTACACATAATCTCCATTTGCCTGTCTGTTTCTTTTTCACCATCACTATGGGTTAGCTATATGGGCTTTGCGATGGTTCTATGCATCCCATTGTCAACAGTTCGTCGACCTTTGCGTTGATTTCTCCTTGTATTTTTGGATTTTTCGGGTAATACCTTTGTTTTATTGGGATATCGTCCTTCATCGTTATGCGATGTATCCCCACCTTTGACAGTCCCTTGACTTTCCCTAATTCCTTCAACTCCTGATTTAGAAAACTTTGTATTTCTTGTTGATCACTATTCTGAGTCACCATGATGGACATTCTTTCTACCAGCCTGCCCTGTATTCGCTTTTTTGTCGGTATTCGCACTTTGTGACCCTATCTAGGGCTCCTTCGCTTCCCCATCTTGGTGGTAAATATGGAGGAATTGCTAGTGTGGCGATGTTTATTTTCTGGAATTCCTCAGTCTCCTTGTCTATGCCATTTTCGCATGTTTTTGATGTGCTTGCTATTGTTTTCATTTTCAGATTTTACGAGTACTTTGTCTCCAATCTATTTATTTCCTCCTTCCACTGTGCCGGTTATCTCGATCCTGATCCTTTGGCCTGTCTGTACCAGATCCTCCTTCTTCATGTGGTAAATCCATCCTTTTCCCATTTTGATCTTTTTTGATTTACAAACTGTAGTTTTTATTTATAAATTTCACCAGTATAGCACGTTGGGCGCCAGTTGTAACGATCCTTTCTCGTCTCTTGGGATATCTATGCTATCTCTTGGGCCAGGTTCGGCACAACAAAATTTATTTTGTGCCCCGGTGAAATTAGAACACGCTTGTTTAATGATTAGTTTTGGTGGTATGTTTATTTACAATTGTTTATGGGCTTGGTTGGATATGACAAGTTTCTCTAAAGGAGTCCCGAACTTGGGCAGTGCTGCTTATGGCTGGGGTCCGTCGACGCTCGATCCTGGTCCGTCTCTCGTTCCTTGTGTCTCCTCTGGTTTCTGTTTTAGACTCGTGATATGAATATCCTGTCTGATATCTCCCTTTTCAGAATAATACCGGCGCGTTAATTGGCCTTAGGATATATCCTCTGGCTTTGCTCTCACGCTCCTGGCGTATTCTGACCTTCTAGGGATGTTATTTCCACCTCAATGCCTCTGACTGCGTTTCTAAGATGGTCTTTGCGTGCTCGTAGCCCCAAGGATAAATCCTGTGGCCGTTTGTTGTAGGGCGGGATTCTCACAGCAATTGGTGTTCGTCACGATATATAGATCCTGGAATTTCGGTAACAGGATATATCATTGTACCTTCCAATATGCTGGGAATCGTCCTGGAGCAGTTTGACTTTTCTTAGTTCTTGCCTGGGCACGGTGTTCTAGTCCTATTCCAAGGACTTGCTGGTTATAGGATAATTTGAGAGGTTACTCGTAAGGCCTTCTCAAATTATTCTGATTTTTTGATCCTTTCACTCGTTTTGTTTCACTAGTCTGAGCTTTTAAGGTTACTCGTAAGGCCTTAAAAACTCCCTTGGTTGATCACGACTTGTAGACTTGATGATTTTTGCTTGATGGGCGTTGCCTTTATATAGGCAGCTCCCACGGCCTCAGTAATAGATTGGTGTAGTACCGCTATACAGCTGGTACATTTCCATTGGCCCTCTGCTTTCACCCACGCATCCACTTGTTGCTATGCGTGGTGAAAGTCCCGTAAATCCTTGGCGCATATGTCCACTTTCTCTGTGGCTGCGCGCCCATTTATTCCTTGTCTTTGTCTTCCTCGCTTGTACATATTGATTTGCATCACTTTCTTATGTTGGCGTCGCCTTCCCATTGGCCGCCACTCGTATCCCGTTTACTTTCGCTGCTTTCCCTTTTTCTGGCGGCGCTGCCGTCGCCCGTCGCTCCCCTCAATCCGCTTGTCATACCCAACTTCGCTCATATTATTTCCATATTATAATTATGCATACATATATATTCGTTAAACTTAATCTATCATTTAGTACTAATTAGCCTGATTAACTCAATATATATTGTTAATTACTTTTATTTAAATCGCAATCCAACGCACGCATCGTATCCATTAGATAGCGGGCTTCCCCATTGCTCATCCCTCCCCCTTCGGCTTGCACATTCCCTTTTCCAATCCACAAACCATTATCGTTTCACAAGTTCTTCACTCTCCCTCCTACTCCCCATTTCATTAGCATGGCCCTCACTTGGCTTTGTTTCGGCACCATGCATTCCCCGCACCCGTCTCGCGGGCTTGCTTAGCCCTCACTTTTTTTCGCATAATTTCGGCAGTTCATGCTCTCACTGCTTTTGATCTCGTATGCGTGACGTAGGCAGAGAGCACCCATTGGCCACCGGTACTCCCTCTCGCGGTCATACACGCATAGCATACGTGTGTTGTGGGTGTATGCTTATTCAGCGTATTAATGCATGCATCTCTATTGTTGCCTCTCTGTGCTCTTAAATTGTCTCACTGGGCCAATGCCCTTTTTCGCTTGCACTTGTTTGCTCTTACATAGCCGATTTCGCCCATTATGCCTCCCACGCATCTTCCCGCTTGTACGAAATCGCTCGCGGTTGCGTGCGGTTCGATCGATCGTGTTTGATCGTAACCGTATCGTACATCGTACCTCGTATATGTGGTTGCCGACTTATCGCCTTATGCTTCCCACGCATCTTCCCGCTTGTACGAAATCGCTCGCGGTTGCGTGCGGTTCGATCGATCGTGTTTGATCGTAACCATATCGTACATCGTACCTCGTATATGTGGTTGCCGACTTATCGCCTTATGCTTCCCACGCATCTTCCCGCTTGTACGAAATCGCTCGCGGTTGCGTGCGGTTCGATCGATCGTGTTTGATCGTAACCGTATTGTACATCGTACCTCGTATATGTGGTTGCCGACTTATCGCCTTATGCTTCCCACGCATCTTCCCGCTTGTACGAAATCGCTCGCGGTTGCGTGCGGTTCGATCGATCGTGTTTGATCGTAACCGTATCGTACATCGTACCTCGTATATGTGATTGCTGACTTCTCGCCTTATGCTTCCCACGCATCTTCCCGCTTGTACGAAATCGCTTGCGGTTGCGTGTGGTTCGATCCATTACGTTTGATCGTAACTTATTTGCGTTGCACTGGTTCGATCGACCAGTGACGAGATTGGTCGTATATCGTACATCTGGTTTGTGTCTCGGCTGTATCTTGTATCTGGTGCGTTATTTATTTACCGTTGGATTGCTTCGCTGCCGGTTTGTTGTGTGGGATATTATTATGATTTATAATATTCCTCACAATACTTTATATGGTCGGAGATGCTTCCTTCTATGCGTTGCACTTCTGACCAAAATTAATATACCCTTTTTGCAAGGGTATAAAAATGAACCCAAAATGGGAAGTAGCCAAGAATATGGTTGGCATCAAGAGAAATTATTTCACTTCGTAGAACACTGAGAAAAAAAAATGGTGCGAACCGCCTATTCATACAAGGCGAATATTAATTAACATACGTATATGAGCAAATACAATTTGAAAATAAATTCATATATTGTTTCTGTTACATCAAATAACTAGAGTGTTTATTAGTGGTTAACACCTTATGAATATCCCTGTTTTGATTTGGTTTGTATTAATAGCTGAATAACTTTTGCATTAACTAAAATGTTATATGTAAATGCATTGAACACTGTACTGGAAAAAATTTCGTGTGAGTGACGTCGTGTGAGTGACTGAGGAGAATCATTTTTTAAATATAGCTTAACATTTCTAATTTATACCAAAAATATTCAAAGTTCAAAATTCTCACACAATTAGCAGAGTTTGGCGATTGTTAGCAATGATGGCTAAAGCTATGTATATTTGATGTCGTGTGAGTGACCGCTCTTTTGTAGCTTTTTTTGCAACAGATAAAAACAGTCGCCCCTAAACTTTCTTACCGTCGATAGTACTCTAAAAGTAAGTTAAAAAATTATTAGTGATAAATTGCAAAAAATTTGATTTTCTTTGATTTATTTCACATATAAAATTTTATTCTGCTTCCCATTGTCGTGTGAGTGATTTCAGGATTGCCGATATTTTAAATTAACTATGTGAAGGTGAATTGAAACGCGCGGTGTACTTCGTTTAAACTATGATTTTGTTTACAGAAAACTTGTTTAGATTTCGACCTTATTGAAGTTAATCAAAACTGGGTTTTAGCGGGGTTGATTAACTTTACTAAGGTCGAAATCTAGACAAATGTTCAAAATCGGAAGGCCCGCCGTTTTACACAAGTTGTTTTTACACTTGCTGTAAACCCCCTTTTTTGCATATAGTACAATATTCTATTACAAAATATTTGGGCGCGACGCTTAATTGGTTAAGGCGAAGCCCTTTACACTAATTCAGCTGGCGACCAAGGGTATGCACACAAAAAAGGTGGAATCTGCATTTGCAAGCTTTGCCGTTATTTTTTCCCTTTATGTAGTTTGAATTCCCAACTACTAGTGTTGAAGATATTGTATGGCCATTACAACTGTGGATTCTTTAGCGAAGTCTGCTGATGATAGAACTTGGTGGTTCTTGAAATAGCTATACAGACAACCTGCTCACCTTTTGTGCTGCCTATGATTTAAAATCTTACAAATAAATTAGTAAGATTTATTGACCTCAAGCCCCGCTAAAACCCAGTGTTAAAATATGTATATAACCACCGCAGTATGTCTATCTCTTGCATATTATTCTCGAATGATCCGATCTGTGAATTGTAACGGACATTCTTTCGTTTCTGCTTTACATTCATTTTCTTGCTGCCTGCGCTGCAGCGAATATTCTAAGTTTAGTCCCTAATAAACCTCTACTCGAATAGGTTATGGGCCCAGGCAGCAGAAAGTAAAACTGTGCGGGTTGGTCGGAAAGACTTGAAAGAGATTCGTTTTGTTAATTAAAGTTTCTGATTAACTAATTTGTTCAAGATGAGTACACAATTTTCAATCAAAAAACTAGATGGTGAAAATTATAGTGTATGGTCGGTACAGATGAAAAGTCTGTTAATTCATTCTGATTTGTGGTCGGTGACATGTGGTCGGGTAAAAAAAGAGGTGTCTGATACGGCTGACCATAAGGAGTTGTTTGACAGTAAAGACGAGAAAGCCCTCGCAAGTATATTGTTGTGCGTAAGTCCGTCGCAGATCAACGGTATAAAACATTGTAAAACCGCGAGCGAGGCATGGGCAAAGTTATCCGCGATTCACATGCCCTCCGGTCCGGCTAGAAAAATACAGTTGTTTAAGCAATTGCTGTATTCTAAAATGTTGGCTACAGACAGTATTCGAGAGCATTTGAATAATTTTTCTAATGTCGTAGAAAAGTTAACTGAAATTCAGGAACGAGTGTTTGATGAAATGCCCGTTATAATTTTATTGGCAAGTTTGAATGATAATTTCGAAAATTTTGTAGTTGCCATAGAAACGCGAGACTCGTTGCCATCGCTAAGCGCTCTAAAAATTAAATTGCTTGAAGAGATAGAGAGACGCAAGATTGGCAAAGTAGCCGAGAAAAGTAAGAATAAAATGTATTCGTCGCGTTAAGAAAACGGTAAAAAGAACAAAACAATGAGAGAACCAAAAAACATTGAGTGTTGGTTGTGCGGTCGTCGCGGGCATTTCGCGTAGAAGTGTGGTTCGAAAGAGAGAAAAGACAACGCGGCTTTTTCGGTATTCTCTACTTCTGGAACAAGAATCGGTTTGTCGAAAAATGCGTGGTGTGTAGACAGCGGGGCTACAGCTCATTTGTGTGCGGACAAATCAATGTTCACGAGTATGCGTGAGCACAAAGAGGAAATCAAGTTAGCAGGCGACAGTTATATAGAAGCCGAAGGTTGCGGTACAATGGAACTAAAATGGAAAAATATCACGATCGAATTGGTTGACGTGCTATATGTAAAGGACTCACAATGTAATTTTATTTCAATATCAAAGGCAACAGAAAATGGCTTAAGAGTAAATTTTGTCAAAAACAAAGTGTTTGTTAAAGACAGTAACAATCGTGATTAAATGATCGCAGAGAAACACAACGATTTGTTTTTGTTTGAAAGTAAAACAATAACAGTTTTTGCTACAGAATCAAATGTAAATCAGCTGGTCAAATGGCATGATCGGTTCGGACATTTAAATTTCGATAGTTTGAATAAAATGATTGAGCAGGATATGGTGTATGGTCTCAATGCTAGAGTGTGTAGTACAAATGACCTTGTATGTGAAACGTGTGCAAAAAGTAAAATTTGCGTTAAGAAGTTTCCGAAGTTTTCGGATAGTCGCTCAAAGGAATTGTTGGGCTTGATTCATACAGACATTTGTGGACCTATGCGTACAGCGTCACAAGGTGGGGCGCGCTATTTCGCAACTTTCATAGACGATAAATCACGTTATGTATCGGTGTACATGTTAAAGAATAAGAGCGATATTTTCCAGAAATTCAAAGATTTCAAAATGCTAGCAGAAAATCAGACGGTTAAGCGTATAAAAGCCATACGAAGCGACAACGGTCGTGAGTACCTGAGCGATGTATTTGAACAGTTCTTATCGACTCATGGAATAAAAAGACAACTCACTGTTCCCCACAGTCCACAACAAAATGGTGTGGCGGAGCGCGCCAATAGAACCTTGGTGGAGATGGCGCGAAGAATGATAGTGCATGCTGGAGTTGGCGAATCTTTTTGGGGCGAGGCGATAATGACGGCTGCATATTTACGGAACAGAGCAGAAACTGCAACTTTGCCTGACAATACTCCATACGAGGTTTGGTATGCCGAGCGTATCTCATCTTAAAGTATTTGGTATGAAAGCTATTGTACTAGATAAAACTCATAAGAACAAGTTTTCAGCGAAAGGGAAGCAGCATATTTTGGTAGGTTACTCCGAGACTGCCAAGGCTTATCGTCTTTACAACCCTGTCAAAAGGACCGTAGTAGTATCCCGAGATGTCGTGTTTTTGGAGCACAAGTTCATGAAAGAGTTGGAGCACGGTCGAGAATCATCATGTGAGTCAGATGTGGTTATCTTTCAGCCAAGTGAAAAACTTGATTGCGAGCATAATGATGAAATCCAAGAAAATTCTGTGGAGCAGCAAATTCCAATTGTTGATGAGCAAAGTGGTGACGAAGAAAATGCTGAGCAGGAGCAAGCAAATACCCGAAGAGGTCCAGGGAGACCAAAGATTGTTCGCACTGGGCGTGCTGGTCGTCCACGAAGAGAGTGCAATATGCTGAATGTACTAGATGCGAAAGACGTTATTGTTCCTACCTGTATAAATGAGGCATTTAAGTATGACAACCAAAAAAAAAATCCTGCAAACAAAAAGGTTATCGGTTGTAAATGGGTTTTTACCAACAAACGAGATGAGAGTGGCAACGTTCAGCGTTTTAAGGCAAGATTGGTCGCAAAAGGGTGTGGTCAACAATATGGAATTAACTACAAGGAAACCTTTTCCCCGGTTGCACGTTATTCCTCAATCAGACTGGTGATTACGTTGGCGGTGAAGCACGAGATGCACTTGCACCAGATGGATGTCTCTGCAGCATACCTCAATAGTGAGCTACAAGATGACGTTTATATGCGACAACCTGAAGGTTTTGTCAATGCTGATCATCCCAAGCGTGTACTCAAGCTACCTAAATCGTTGTACGGCTTGAGACAGAGTGGGCGTGAGTGGAACCAAAAGCTGGATAGCATTCTTTTGAAGAACTAATTATTGTAACTCCACTCAATAGGGGTAACATTAAAGAAATTAAGTGTCAAACCCAAACTGAGGAAAATTTCCGCATCATCGAAAAGTACCTCCGTACTGCTAACATCAACTTCTATACCTACCAACTAAAAAGCCCTAAAGGGCTCCAGGTTGTGTTAAAGGGGATTGAGCTATCGGTCCCTACTCAAGAAATAGAAGACGCGTTGGTCGAAAAAGGGTTTGCGGTTAAGTCCGTTGTCAACATCATTAACAGGAACAAAGTCGCACAGCCGCTGTTTAAAATCGAGCTCCAACCAGATGCAAAGCGGTCGAAGCCAAATGAAGTGCACCCGATCTACAACCTACAGCTTCTATTGCACAGACGAATCACCGTAGAGGAGCCTCATAAGAGACACCAACCACCGCAGTGTAAAAACTGCCAGGAATACAACCACACCTCTAACAATTGCAATCTTAGGTCAGTGTGTGTTGGCTGCGGCGAACATCATGAAGATGGCATATGCACCAAGGACAGAAACAACGTCGCAAAACTGTTTGCACGAACTGATGCGGAATTAAACCTGCTTATCCAGAAGCTTATCGAGAAAAAATAATGGCTTCCCTACGTCTATGTCTTTGGAATGCTAACGGCATCTCCAAGCACAAAAATGAACTGCAACTATTCCTAGACTCAAGTGAAATCGACGTTTTGCTGATTTCGGAAACACATTTAACATCAAAAAATAATTTTCAAATACCAAAATATACCTACAGACGGAAAAGCTCATGGCAGGACTGGTATCCTAATCAAAAACCGTATAAAACACTCGTTCCTCAACAGATTTGAAACACAGCACCTACAAGCGACTGCTACATTGGTTGCCCTGTACTGCCCACCAAGAGGAAATCAAGTTAGCAGGCGACAGTTATATAGAAGCCGAAGGTTGCGGTACAGTGGAACTAAAATGGAAAAATATCATGATCGAATTGGTTGACGTGCTATATGTAAAGGACTTAAAATGTAATTTTATTTCGGTATCAAAGGCAACAGAAAATGGCTTAAGAGTAAATTTTGTCAAAAACAAAGTGTTTGTTAAAGACAGTAACAATCGTGATTAAATGATCGCAGAGAAACACAACGATTTGTTTTTGTTTGAAAGTAAAACAATAACAGTTTTTGCTACAGAATCAAATGTAAATAAGCTGGTCAAATGGCATGATCGGTTCGGACATTTAAATTTCGATAGTTTGAATAAAATGATTGAGCAGGATATGGTGTATGGTCTCAATGCTAGAGTGTGTAGTACAAATGACCTTGTATGTGAAACGTGTGCAAAAAGTAAAATTTGCGTTAAGAAGTTTCCGAAGTTTTCGGATAGTCGCTCAAAGGAATTGTTGGGCTTGATTCATACAGACATTTGTGGACCTATGCGTACAGCGTCACAAGGTGGTGCGCGCTATTTCGCAACTTTCATAGACGATAAATCACGTTATGTATCGGTGTACATGTTAAAGAATAAGAGCGATATTTTCCAGAAATTCAAAGATTTCAAAATGCTAGCAGAAAATCAGACGGTTAAGCGTATAAAAGCCATACGAAGCGACAACGGTCGTGAGTACCTGAGCGATGTATTTGAACAGTTCTTATCGACTCATGGAATAAAAAGACAACTCACTGTTCCCCACAGTCCACAACAAAATGGTGTGGCGGAGCGCGCCAATAGAACCTTGGTGGAGATGGCGCGAAGAATGATAGTGCATGCTGGAGTTGGCGAATCTTTTTGGGGCGAGGCGATAATGACGGCTGCATATTTACGGAACAGAGCAGAAACTGCAACTTTGCCTGACAATACTCCATACGAGGTTTGGTATGCCGAGCGTATCTCATCTTAAAGTATTTGGTATGAAAGCTATTGTACTAGATAAAACTCATAAGAACAAGTTTTCAGCGAAAGGGAAGCAGCATATTTTGGTAGGTTACTCCGAGACTGCCAAGGCTTATCGTCTTTACAACCCTGTCAAAAGGACCGTAGTAGTATCCCGAGATGTCGTGTTTTTGGAGCACAAGTTCATGAAAGAGTTGGAGCACGGTCGAGAATCATCATGTGAGTCAGATGTGGTTATCTTTCAGCCAAGTGAAAAACTTGATTGCGAGCATAATGATGAAATCCAAGAAAATTCTGTGGAGCAGCAAATTCCAATTGTTGATGAGCAAAGTGGTGACGAAGAAAATGCTGAGCAGGAGCAAGCAAATACCCGAAGAGGACCAGGGAGACCAAAGATTGTTCGCACTGGGCGTGCTGGTCGTCCACGAAGAGAGTGCAATATGCTGAATGTACTAGATGCGAAAGACGTTATTGTTCCTACCTGTATAAATGAGGCATTTAAGTATGACAACCAAAAAAAAATCCTGCAAACAAAAAGGTTATCGGTTGTAAATGGGTTTTTACCAACAAACGAGATGAGAGTGGCAACGTTCAGCGTTTTAAGGCAAGATTGGTCGCAAAAGGGTGTGGTCAACAATATGGAATTAACTACAAGGAAACCTTTTCCCCGGTTGCACGTTATTCCCCAATCAGACTGGTGATTACGTTGGCGGTGAAGCACGAGATGCACTTGCACCAGATGGATGTCTCTGCAGCATACCTCAATAGTGAGCTACAAGATGACGTTTATATGCGACAACCTGAAGGTTTTTTCAATGCTGATCATCCCAAGCGTGTACTCAAGCTACATAAATCGTTGTACGGCTTGAAACAGAGTGGGCGTGAGTGGAACCAAAAGCTGGATAGCATTCTTTTGAAGAACTAATTATTGTAACACCACTCAATAGGGGTAACATTAAAGAAATTAAGTGTCAAACCCAAACTGAGGAAAATTTCCGCATCATCGAAAAGTACCTCCGTACTGCTAACATCAACTTCTATACCTACCAACTAAAAAGCCGTAAAGGGCTCCAGGTTGTGTTAAAGGGGATTGAGCCATCGGTCCCTAAAAGGAACAAAGTCGCACAGCCGCTCTTTAAAATCGAGCTCCAACCAGATGCAAAGCGGTCGAAGCCAAATGAAGTGCACCCGATCTACAACCTACAGCTTCTATTGCACAGAAGAATCACCGTAGAGGAGCCTCATAAGAGACACCAACCACCGCAGTGTAAAAACTGCCAGGAATACAACCACACCTCTAACAATTGCAATCTTAGGTCAGTGTGTGTTGGCTGCGGCGAACATCATGAAGATGGCATATGCACCAAGGACAGAAACAACGTCGCACTAAGACTATGCAGCAACTGTGTAGGGAACCACACGGCCAACTACAGAGGATGTTCTGTCTTCAAGGAACTTAAATCACATCTAAACGGGCGCAAACCCCCAGCTGGACCAAAAATCACCTTCAACGCATCCAAAACTACACCGGAGGTATTCTTCGCCAAGGCTGTTAGATCATCCAACATGACTGCTACAACCAGTCCTAGTGTATCGTTCGCTAGTGTGCTCCGAACTGGACAGACGGAGCCCGCGAAAGAGACCCCGTCACTCCACCATCTACAGAATCCGCAACCTAGCGCACCAGAGCTTGGCCAGCAAACTCCAAGTGGTTTAGAGGCCCTATTGATCTCACTCAATCAAAACATGACCACTTTTATGACGTTCATGCAAAACTGTTTGCACGAACTGATGCGGAATTAAACCTGCTTATCCAGAAGCTTATCGAGAAAAAATAATGGCTTCCCTACGTCTATGTCTTTGGAATGCTAACGGCATCTCCAAGCACAAAAATGAACTGCAACTATTCCTAGACTCAAGTGAAATCGACGTTTTGCTGATTTCGGAAACACATTTAACATCAAAAAATAATTTTCAAATACCAAAATATACCTACAGACGGAAAAGCTCATGGCAGGACTGGTATCCTAATCAAAAACCGTATAAAACACTCGTTCCTCAACAGATTTGAAACACAGCACCTACAAGCGACTGCTACATTGGTTGCCCTGTACTGCCCACCAAGAGGAAATCAAGTTAGCAGGCGACAGTTATATAGAAGCCGAAGGTTGCGGTACAGTGGAACTAAAATGGAAAAATATCATGATCGAATTGGTTGACGTGCTATATGTAAAGGACTTACAATGTAATTTTATTTCGGTATCAAAGGCAACAGAAAATGGCTTAAGAGTAAATTTTGTCAAAAACAAAGTGTTTGTTAAAGACAGTAACAATCGTGATTAAATGATCGCAGAGAAACACAACGATTTGTTTTTGTTTGAAAGTAAAACAATAACAGTTTTTGCTACAGAATCAAATGTAAATAAGCTGGTCAAATGGCATGATCGGTTCGGACATTTAAATTTCGATAGTTTGAATAAAATGATTGAGCAGGATATGGTGTATGGTCTCAATGCTAGAGTGTGTAGTACAAATGACCTTGTATGTGAAACGTGTGCAAAAAGTAAAATTTGCGTTAAGAAGTTTCCGAAGTTTTCGGATAGTCGCTCAAAGGAATTGTTGGGCTTGATTCATACAGACATTTGTGGACCTATGCGTACAGCGTCACAAGGTGGTGCGCGCTATTTCGCAACTTTCATAGACGATAAATCACGTTATGTATCGGTGTACATGTTAAAGAATAAGAGCGATATTTTCCAGAAATTCAAAGATTTCAAAATGCTAGCAGAAAATCAGACGGTTAAGCGTATAAAAGCCATACGAAGCGACAACGGTCGTGAGTACCTGAGCGATGTATTTGAACAGTTCTTATCGACTCATGGAATAAAAAGACAACTCACTGTTCCCCACAGTCCACAACAAAATGGTGTGGCGGAGCGCGCCAATAGAACCTTGGTGGAGATGGCGCGAAGAATGATAGTGCATGCTGGAGTTGGCGAATCTTTTTGGGGCGAGGCGATAATGACGGCTGCATATTTACGGAACAGAGCAGAAACTGCAACTTTGCCTGACAATACTCCATACGAGGTTTGGTATGCCGAGCGTATCTCATCTTAAAGTATTTGGTATGAAAGCTATTGTACTAGATAAAACTCATAAGAACAAGTTTTCAGCGAAAGGGAAGCAGCATATTTTGGTAGGTTACTCCGAGACTGCCAAGGCTTATCGTCTTTACAACCCTGTCAAAAGGACCGTAGTAGTATCCCGAGATGTCGTGTTTTTGGAGCACAAGTTCATGAAAGAGTTGGAGCACGGTCGAGAATCATCATGTGAGTCAGATGTGGTTATCTTTCAGCCAAGTAAAAAACTTGATTGCGAGCATAATGATGAAATCCAAGAAAATTCTGTGGAGCAGCAAATTCCAATTGTTGATGAGCAAAGTGGTGACGAAGAAAATGCTGAGCAGGAGCAAGCAAATACCCGAAGAGGACCAGGGAGACCAAAGATTGTTCGCACTGGGCGTGCTGGTCGTCCACGAAGAGAGTGCAATATGCTGAATGTACTAGATGCGAAAGACGTTATTGTTCCTACCTGTATAAATGAGGCATTTAAGTATGACAACCAAAAAAAAATCCTGCAAACAAAAAGGTTATCGGTTGTAAATGGGTTTTTACCAACAAGCGAGATGAGAGTGGCAACGTTCAGCGTTTTAAGGCAAGATTGGTCGCAAAAGGGTGTGGTCAACAATATGGAATTAACTACAAGGAAACCTTTTCCCCGGTTGCACGTTATTCCTCAATCAGACTGGTGATTACGTTGGCGGTGAAGCACGAGATGCACTTGCACCAGATGGATGTCTCTGCAGCATACCTCAATAGTGAGCTACAAGATGACGTTTATATGCGACAATCTGAAGGTTTTGTCAATGCTGATCATCCCAAGCGTGTACTCAAGCTACATAAATCGTTGTACGGCTTGAAACAGAGTGGGCGTGAGTGGAACCAAAAGCTGGATAGCATTCTTTTGAAGAACTAATTATTGTAACTCCACTCAATAGGGGTAACATTAAAGAAATTAAGTGTCAAACCCAAACTGAGGAAAATTTCCGCATCATCGAAAAGTACCTCCGTACTGCTAACATCAACTTCTATACCTACCAACTAAAAAGCCCTAAAGGGCTCCAGGTTGTGTTAAAGGGGATTGAGCTATCGGTCCCTACTCAAGAAATAGAAGACGCGTTGGTCGAAAAAGGGTTTGCGGTTAAGTCCGTTGTCAACATCATTAACAGGAACAAAGTCGCACAGCCGCTGTTTAAAATCGAGCTCCAACCAGATGCAAAGCGGTCGAAGCCAAATGAAGTGCACCCGATCTACAACCTACAGCTTCTATTGCACAGACGAATCACCGTAGAGGAGCCTCATAAGAGACACCAACCACCGCAGTGTAAAAACTGCCAGGAATACAACCACACCTCTAACAATTGCAATCTTAGGTCAGTGTGTGTTGGCTGCGGCGAACATCATGAAGATGGCATATGCACCAAGGACAGAAACAACGTCGCACTAAGACTATGCAGCAACTGTGTAGGGAACCACACGGCCAACTACAGAGGATGTTCTGTCTTCAAGGAACTTAAATCACATTTAAACGGGCGCAAACCCCCAGCTGGACCAAAAATCACCTTCAACGCATCCAAAACTACACCGGAGGTATTCTTCGCCAAGGCTGTTAGATCATCCAACATGACTGCTACAACCAGTCCTAGTGTATCGTTCGCTAGTGTGCTCCGAACTGGACAGACGGAGCCCGCGAAAGAGACCCCGTCACTCCACCATCTACAGAATCCGCAACCTAGCGCACCAGAGCTTGGCCAGCAAACTCCAAGTGGTTTAGAGGCCCTATTGATCTCACTCAATCAAAACATGACCACTTTTATGACGTTCATGCAAAACTGTTTGCACGAACTGATGCGGAATTAAACCTGCTTATCCAGAAGCTTATCGAGAAAAAATAATGGCTTCCCTACGTCTATGTCTTTGGAATGCTAACGGCATCTCCAAGCACAAAAATGAACTGCAACTATTCCTAGACTCAAGTGAAATCGACGTTTTGCTGATTTCGGAAACACATTTAACATCAAAAAATAATTTTCAAATACCAAAATATACCTACAGACGGAAAAGCTCATGGCAGGACTGGTATCCTAATCAAAAACCGTATAAAACACTCGTTCCTCAACAGGTTTGAAACACAGCACCTACAAGCGACTGCTACATTGGTTGCCCTGTACTGCCCACCAAGAGGAAATCAAGTTAGCAGGCGACAGTTATATAGAAGCCGAAGGTTGCGGTACAGTGGAACTAAAATGGAAAAATATCATGATCGAATTGGTTGACGTGCTATATGTAAAGGACTTACAATGTAATTTTATTTCGGTATCAAAGGCAACAGAAAATGGCTTAAGAGTAAATTTTGTCAAAAACAAAGTGTTTGTTAAAGACAGTAACAATCGTGATTAAATGATCGCAGAGAAACACAACGATTTGTTTTTGTTTGAAAGTAAAACAATAACAGTTTTTGCTACAGAATCAAATGTAAATAAGCTGGTCAAATGGCATGATCGGTTCGGACATTTAAATTTCGATAGTTTGAATAAAATGATTGAGCAGGATATGGTGTATGGTCTCAATGCTAGAGTGTGTAGTACAAATGACCTTGTATGTGAAACGTGTGCAAAAAGTAAAATTTGCGTTAAGAAGTTTCCGAAGTTTTCGGATAGTCGCTCAAAGGAATTGTTGGGCTTGATTCATACAGACATTTGTGGACCTATGCGTACAGCGTCACAAGGTGGTGCGCGCTATTTCGTAACTTTCATAGACGATAAATCACGTTATGTATCGGTGTACATGTTAAAGAATAAGAGCGATATTTTCCAGAAATTCAAAGATTTCAAAATGCTAGCAGAAAATCAGACGGTTAAGCGTATAAAAGCCATACGAAGCGACAACGGTCGTGAGTACCTGAGCGATGTATTTGAACAGTTCTTATCGACTCATGGAATAAAAAGACAACTCACTGTTCCCCACAGTCCACAACAAAATGGTGTGGCGGAGCGCGCCAATAGAACCTTGGTGGAGATGGCGCGAAGAATGATAGTGCATGCTGGAGTTGGCGAATCTTTTTGGGGCGAGGCGATAATGACGGCTGCATATTTACGGAACAGAGCAGAAACTGCAACTTTGCCTGACAATACTCCATACGAGGTTTGGTATGCCGAGCGTATCTCATCTTAAAGTATTTGGTATGAAAGCTATTGTACTAGATAAAACTCATACGAACAAGTTTTCAGCGAAAGGGAAGCAGCATATTTTGGTAGGTTACTCCGAGACTGCCAAGGCTTATCGACTTTACAACCCTGTCAAAAGGACCGTAGTAGTATCCCGAGATGTCGTGTTTTTGGAGCACAAGTTCATGAAAGAGTTGGAGCACGGTCGAGAATCATCATGTGAGTCAGATGTGGTTATCTTTCAGCCAAGTGAAAAACTTGATTGCGAGCATAATGATGAAATCCAAGAAAATTCTGTGGAGCAGCAAATTCCAATTGTTGATGAGCAAAGTGGTGACGAAGAAAATGCTGAGCAGGAGCAAGCAAATACCCGAAGAGGACCAGGGAGACCAAAGATTGTTCGCACTGGGCGTGCTGGTCGTCCACGAAGAGAGTGCAATATGCTGAATGTACTAGATGCGAAAGACGTTATTGTTCCTACCTGTATAAATGAGGCATTTAAGTATGACAACCAAAAAAAATCCTGCAAACAAAAAGGTTATCGGTTGTAAATGGGTTTTTACCAACAAACGAGATGAGAGTGGCAACGTTCAGCGTTTTAAGGCAAGATTGGTCGCAAAAGGGTGTGGTCAACAATATGGAATTAACTACAAGGAAACCTTTTCCCCGGTTGCATGTTATTCCTCAATCAGACTGGTGATTACGTTGGCGGTGAAGCACGAGATGCACTTGCACCCGATGGATGTCTCTGCAGCATACCTCAATAGTGAGCTACAAGATGACGTTTATATGCGACAATCTGAAGGTTTTTTCAATGCTGATCATCCCAAGCGTGTACTCAAGCTACATAAATCGTTGTACGGCTTGAAACAGAGTGGGCGTGAGTGGAACCAAAAGCTGGATAGCATTCTTTTGAAGAACTAATTATTGTAACCCCACTCAATAGGGGTAACATTAAAGAAATTAAGTGTCAAACCCAAACTGAGGAAAATTTCCGCATCATCGAAAAGTACCTCCGTACTGCTAACATCAAAAGGGCTCCAGGTTGTGTTAAAGGGGATTGAGCTATCGGTCCCTACTCAAGAAATAGCAGACGCGTTGGTCGAAAAAGGGTTTGCGGTTAAGTCCGTTGTCAACATCATTAACAGGAACAAAGTCGCACAGCCGCTCTTTAAAATCGAGCTCCAACCAGATGCAAAGCGGTCGAAGCCAAATGAAGTGCACCCGATCTACAACCTACAGCTTCTATTGCACAGACGAATCACCGTAGAGGAGCCTCATAAGAGACACCAACCACCGCAGTGTAAAAACTGCCAGGAATACAACCACACCTCTAACAATTGCAATCTTAGGTCAGTGTGTGTTGGCTGCGGCGAACATCATGAAGATGGCATATGCACCAAGAACAGAAACAACGTCGCAAAAATCACCTTCAACGCATCCAAAACTACACCGGAGGTATTCTTCGCCAAGGCTGTTAGATCATCCAACATGACTGCTACAACCAGTCCTAGTGTATCGTTCGCTAGTGTGCTCCGAACTGGACAGACGGAGCCCGCGAAAGAGACCCCGTCACTCCACCATCTACAGAATCCGCAACCTAGCGCACCAGAGCTTGGCCAGCAAACTCCAAGTGGTTTAGAGGCCCTATTGATCTCACTCAATCAAAACATGACCACTTTTATGACGTTCATGCAAAACTGTTTGCACGAACTGATGCGGAATTAAACCTGCTTATCCAGAAGCTTATCGAGAAAAAATAATGGCTTCCCTACGTCTATGTCTTTGGAATGCTAACGGCATCTCCAAGCACAAAAATGAACTGCAACTATTCCTAGACTCAAGTGAAATCGACGTTTTGCTGATTTCGGAAACACATTTAACATCAAAAAATAATTTTCAAATACCAAAATATACCTACAGACGGAAAAGCTCATGGCAGGACTGGTATCCTAATCAAAAACCGTATAAAACACTCGTTCCTCAACAGATTTGAAACACAGCACCTACAAGCGACTGCTACATTGGTTGCCCTGTACTGCCCACCAAGAGGAAATCAAGTTAGCAGGCGACAGTTATATAGAAGCCGAAGGTTGCGGTACAGTGGAACTAAAATGGAAAAATATCATGATCGAATTGGTTGACGTGCTATATGTAAAGGACTTACAATGTAATTTTATTTCGGTATCAAATTCAACAGAAAATGGCTTAAGAGTAAATTTTGTCAAAAACAAAGTGTTTGTTAAAGACAGTAACAATCGTGATTAAATGATCGCAGAGAAACACAACGATTTGTTTTTGTTTGAAAGTAAAACAATAACAGTTTTTGCTACAGAATCAAATGTAAATCAGCTGGTCAAATGGCATGATCGGTTCGGACATTTAAATTTCGATAGTTTGAATAAAATGATTGAGCAGGATATGGTGTATGGTCTCAATGCTAGAGTGTGTAGTACAAATGACCTTGTATGTAAAACGTGTGCAAAAAGTAAAATTTGCGTTAAGAAGTTTCCGAAGTTTTCGGATAGTCGCTCAAAGGAATTGTTGGGCTTGATTCATACAGACATTTGTGGACCTATGCGTACAGCGTCACAAGGTGGTGCGCGCTATTTCGCAACTTTCATAGACGATAAATCACGTTAAGTATCGGTGTACATGTTAAAGAATAAGAGCGATATTTTCCAGAAATTCAAAGATTTCAAAATGCTAGCAGAAAATCAGACGGTTAAGCGTATAAAAGCCATACGAAGCGACAACGGTCGTGAGTACCTGAGCGATGTATTTGAACAGTTCTTATCGACTCATGGAATAAAAAGACAACTCACTGTTCCCCACAGTCCACAACAAAATGGTGTGGCGGAGCGCGCCAATAGAACCTTGGTGGAGATGGCGCGAAGAATGATAGTGCATGCTGGAGTTGGCGAATCTTTTTGGGGCGAGGCGATAATGACGGCTGCATATTTACGGAACAGAGCAGAAACTGCAACTTTGCCTGACAATACTCCATACGAGGTTTGGTATGCCGAGCGTATCTCATCTTAAAGTATTTGGTATGAAAGCTATTGTACTAGATAAAACTCATAAGAACAAGTTTTCAGCGAAAGGGAAGCAGCATATTTTGGTAGGTTACTCCGAGACTGCCAAGGCTTATCGTCTTTACAACCCTGTCAAAAGGACCGTAGTAGTATCCCGAGATGTCGTGTTTTTGGAGCACAAGTTCATGAAAGAGTTGGAGCACGGTCGAGAATCATCATGTGAGTCAGATGTGGTTATCTTTCAGCCAAGTGAAAAACTTGATTGCGAGCATAATGATGAAATCCAAGAAAATTCTGTGGAGCAGCAAATTCCAATTGTTGATGAGCAAAGTGGTGACGAAGAAAATGCTGAGCAGGAGCAAGCAAATACCCGAAGAGGACCAGGGAGACCAAAGATTGTTCGCACTGGGCGTGCTGGTCGTCCACGAAGAGAGTGCAATATGCTGAATGTACTAGATGCGAAAGACGTTATTGTTCCTACCTGTATAAATGAGGCATTTAAGTATGACAACCAAAAAAAAATCCTGCAAACAAAAAGGTTATCGGTTGTAAATGGGTTTTTACCAACAAACGAGATGAGAGTGGCAACGTTCAGCGTTTTAAGGCAAGATTGGTCGCAAAAGGGTGTGGTCAACAATATGGAATTAACTACAAGGAAACCTTTTCCCCGGTTGCACGTTATTCCTCAATCAGACTGGTGATTACGTTGGCGGTGAAGCACGAGATGCACTTGCACCAGATGGATGTCTCTGCAGCATACCTCAATAGTGAGCTACAAGATGACGTTTATATGCGACAACCTGAAGGTTTTTTCAATGCTGATCATCCCAAGCGTGTACTCAAGCTACATAAATCGTTGTACGGCTTGAAACAGAGTGGGCGTGAGTGGAACCAAAAGCTGGATAGCATTCTTTTGAAGAACTAATTATTGTAACCCCACTCAATAGGGGTAACATTAAAGAAATTAAGTGTCAAACCCAAACTGAGGAAAATTTCCGCATCATCGAAAAGTACCTCCGTACTGCTAACATCAACTTCTATACCTACCAACTAAAAAGCCGTAAAGGGCTCCAGGTTGTGTTAAAGGGGATTGAGCCATCGGTCCCTAAAAGGAACAAAGTCGCACAGCCGCTCTTTAAAATCGAGCTCCAACCAGATGCAAAGCGGTCGAAGCCAAATGAAGTGCACCCGATCTACAACCTACAGCTTCTATTGCACAGAAGAATCACCGTAGAGGAGCCTCATAAGAGACACCAACCACCGCAGTGTAAAAACTGCCAGGAATACAACCACACCTCTAACAATTGCAATCTTAGGTCAGTGGGTGTTGGCTGCGGCGAACATCATGAAGATGGCATATGCACCAAGGACAGAAACAACGTCGCACTAAGACTATGCAGCAACTGTGTAGGGAACCACACGGCCAACTACAGAGGATGTTCTGTCTTCAAGGAACTTAAATCACATCTAAACGGGCGCAAACCCCCAGCTGGACCAAAAATCACCTTCAACGCATCCAAAACTACACCGAAGGTATTCTTCGCCAAGGCTGTTAGATCATCCAACATGACTGCTACAACCAGTCCTAGTGTATCGTTCGCTAGTGTGCTCCGAACTGGACAGACGGAGCCCGCGAAAGAGACCCCGTCACTCCACCATCTAC
Source organism: Drosophila willistoni (assembly GCF_018902025.1). Lineage (NCBI taxonomy): Eukaryota > Metazoa > Arthropoda > Insecta > Diptera > Drosophilidae > Drosophila > Drosophila willistoni. The sequence continues at coordinate 687,617 of NW_025814133.1, read as the reverse complement.
AGAATCCGCAACCTAGCGCACCAGAGCTTGGCCAGCAAACTCCAAGTGGTTTAGAGGCCCTATTGATCTCACTCAATCAAAACATGACCACTTTTATGACGTTCATGCAAAACTGTTTGCACGAACTGATGCGGAATTAAACCTGCTTATCCAGAAGCTTATCGAGAAAAAATAATGGCTTCCCTACGTCTATGTCTTTGGAATGCTAACGGTATCTCCAAGCACAAAAATGAACTGCAACTATTCCTAGACTCAAGTGAAATCGACGTTTTGCTGATTTCGGAAACACATTTAACATCAAAAAATAATTTTCAAATACCAAAATATACCTACAGACGGAAAAGCTCATGGCAGGACTGGTATCCTACTCAAAAACCGTATAAAACACTCGTTCCTCAACAGATTTAAAACACAGCACCTACAAGCGACTGCTACATTGGTTGCCCTGTACTGCCCACCAAGCTTCTTAATCTCTGAAAAGGAATTTGCCGATTTTTTTAACACACTCGAAGATCGCTTTATTGCAGCAGGGGACTATAACGCCAAACATACGCAGTTGGGATCTCGCCTGGTAAATCCTAAAGGCAAGCAGTTGTACAACACAATAGTCAACCCTCTCAATAAGATGGATTGCGTCTCACCGGATAGACCTACTTATTGGCCCACAGATCCACAGAAAGTGCCTGACTTGATTGATTTCGCAGTATCCAAGAGGATTCCACGCATTCGGATCACTGCCGATACACTGCTAGATTTAACCTCTGATCACTCTCCAGTGCTATTCACACTATTAACAAGACCTCAAGTACTTGATCACCCATATAGGCTTACAAAAAACAAAACAAATTGGCTTAAATTTAAAATGTACTTGAGTGCCCACATTGACTGTTCGCCGAAACTGTATGCTGCAGAGGACATTGATATGTGCGTCTCAGCACTTGAGTCGATGATGGGAGCTGCTGCAAGAGTATCTACTCCACATGCCTCTTCTTACACCAAAACTGTTGACAGGCCTACGAACCGGCGGATAGAACAATTAGTAGCGGAAAAACGACGTCGAAGAAGAGAATGGCAGATTACTCGCTCACCAGCAACAAAACTTCGCCTAAGGCATGCTAATCGCAACCTCTCCAAGGCGCTAAGACAAGAGGAAAGCTGGGCTCAAAGGAAATACATAGATAAGCTCAGCCCAACCAGCACTAAACATCCTCTGTGGAAAGCCCACCCAACTTTAAGCGCTCCTACAGAGACAATTTCACCGATAAGGAGTCCAACCGGTGGATAGGCCCGCAGTGACGAAGATAGGGCATCCGTATTTGCCACACATCTTAAAATGGTTTTTCAGCCAAATCCAACATCAAACTCATCTGTATTTCGCCCTTCGAACACATTAACGGATAGTGAGTACTCGGAACTCCAATCGGACGAGATCACTGCAGTTATTAAAAACCACATAAAGTCGAAAAAAGCCCCTGGCCATGACCTAATCACACCGAAAATGATCCTAGAACTCCCTATCATCGCCATACAATATATCTGCGAACTGTTCAACGCTATAATAAAAATTGGCTACTTCCCAAGAACATGGAAAAAGTCCACTATCATCATGATTCCTAAAGTGGGAAAGGACAAAACCCAGCCATCATCCTATAGGCCAATTAGTTTGCTGCCATGTCTTTCGAAGCTTTTTGAAGATCCGCCTAAACTCATTTCTGTCATCGGAGAACACAATCCCTTCACACCAGTTCGGTTTCCGCGAAAAACATGGTACAATTGAACAAGTCAATCGCATAGCATCCGAAATGCGAACAGCATTCGAACTAAAAGAATACTGTGCGGCTGTCTTTCTCGACGTTGCCCAGGCTTTCGATGGAGTTTGGCTGGAGGGTCTGATGTTCAAAATCCAAAAAACTGCCACAGTACACCCACAAACTCATGGAATCTTACCTTTACAATAGGAAATTCGCTGTAAGATGTAATGGCTCCGTCTCGGCTGAATTTGAAATCAAAGCTGTTGTACCGCAAGGCAGTGTACTCGGCCCATTGCTCTACCTGGTGTACACTGCAGACTTACCAACGAGTTTAGGACTTACAACGTACACCTTTGCCGATGACACGGCAATCCTCAGCAGATCCAAATGCCCAATACAAGCCTCTGCAAAATTAGAGGAACACCTTAAGGTGGTAGAGGAATGGCTAGCAACCTGGCGTATCCGGGTCAACGAGCAGAAATGCAAACATGTTACATTTACGCTTATCAGAAGAAATGCTAAACAACGTACCAGTTCCTCAAGCCGTGGATGTCACTTACCTTGGCATCCACCTAGACAGAAGACTAACTTGGCGCAAGCACATCGAAGCAAAAAAGTCACAGCTTAAACTGAAAGCGAGTAGCCTACATTGGATCATCAATGCTCGGTCCCTTTCACGTCTGGAGTATAAAGTCCTCCTATACAACTCCGTACTGAAACCCATCTGGAACTAAGGAGCCGAACTATGGGGAAATGCAAGTACCAGCAATGTCGATATTATACAAAGAGCGCAGTCGAAGATTTTAATATCAATCACGGGGGCCCCGTGGTATATACGAAACGACAACATTCAAAATGATCTAAATATACCTAGCGTAAAATCTGAAATAGGTACTCAACAACTAAAGTATTCTGCGAAACTGGATGCACACCCAAATGTTCTTGCCGATCTCCTTACGCGAACTAATAATAGAACTCATTTTAAAAGAAATGACAGACCAACCCAATAGCAAGTGATTAGGGCCGCCTGAAATATCCCCAGGATTTATCTTAAGTACTAGACTAAGAAAAATAACTCAAACTTGTTGTTAGGCTCTAATTTAAGAGTAGGTTCAACAAATATATATTAAACGTTAAAAAAAAATAATCTAAGAGAGATGGAAAAGAGGACAATTCGACAGACAATACAAACAATTTTAAAATGGGTTTACAAAATGCGTTTGCACAGAACCTGAGTACACATCCAGGAAGACCATTTGGCCCCGGAGAATAAACAGGTTTAACTAGTTTAAGTTCGCTAAGGGGAGAACTTTCATCAATCACTGGATTGAAAATTCAATTTGCCTTTTTTAAATGATAAGGATACGGACTTGCTCGATATTCCGTTGAGGAATAAGTTGTTTTGAAAAAAAACACGCAAACATATCGGCAATTGCCGATTTTTAAATTTAATGTAGGATGAAATTTATCTTCGGGAAGAACTAATGGTTCGATCCTAGACATCAGACATCACAATAAGAAGAATCCAATACAAAAATAAGATCTAACGATTTTCCATTAGAATTTAAAACAGGATTGACTTGGGATAAAGCTAAGCATAGAAGGCCATCAATAAAGTCATGTAACAAAGAGGGCAGCAACATGGTACATTCATCTGTTAGTGACCATGCTAAAGCGGGTAAATTAAAATCACCTACAACTATGAGCATGTCTTGACTGGAAACTAAAGAGGAGACAAACTGAATTGAGTCTAAATGATTTAAATATACCACCATGTCTGACAATGGAGGAATATAGTAACAAGTATTAAAAGCATTAAAAGATTTCAAATTTACTTTAACACCGAAAAACTCAATCTCCTGGGTACGAGAAAATTGAATCATTTTTGATGATAAAGCAGCATCAACAGCTATCAGAACGCCACCGCCTATGCGAGAAATCCGGTCACGTCTGAAAATAGAAAAGTTTGTGGAAAAAACCGATGCATCAGCAATATCAGGTTTTAGCCACGTCTCTGTACAAGCTAGAAAGTTATGCTCAAAAGAAAGACTATCTACATAGAGATTAGGAAGCTAAGATTTCAGTCTTCTCACGTTTTGGTAACCAAGGTGAAGGAACGAAGCTAGTTTTTTGATACACTAGCGTGTCAAGAATAGTTTTAATCGGTCGGCTAATTGGTTGCCGATTTTTCTTTTTTACAGTATATTCCTTAACTATTATATGTTTCGGCCAAAAATTTTCTCGACATATATTGTCGACACACTAATTTTAAAGGACGAAATGTCGTGAATATAAGAAAATTTAAACTTTTCCACCGCAATATTCGAGACGTTAACTTTCTTCCGAATATAGGCATTTACATCATCAGATGTGACAACAGGGTCAAGCCTAGAAACAAATATATGTTTCTTTGGTGGTATGCCAACGAGAGGCCTTGGTCCCGAAGCGTCAGCCGCAGCAGCAACGTTGGACAGTTCACCAACTGCAGCAGTCAACTTGTTTACGGGGCCCTGGATACTTTTAGAACTGGTCCTTTTACGTTTCGGAGACTCATTCATAACCGATAATCTTCTGAACTGAGTCTCCACCGCAGACAACTTCGTTTGTATTTTGTTTAAACCTGCCCTCAAAGTGTCCAAATTATCTCTAGTCCGCCTCATGAATGAGCGCATCTTATTGTCGACCTCCCGGCAAGCATCACATCCATATTTGAAGCCACCACATTTAGCAATAGACTCCTTGACTCTGCCTGTGTAACCTGCACACTTAACGTGAACTGCATTGTCACACAACCAACAAAGAATATAATCATGGGAGTCAACCGCATTAGTGGCAACTATGCAATTATTTTTTGAGCAGACAACCATTTTATCAAAAAGTTACATTTATTTTAAAAAAGGAATAAAAAAAATATAAAAAATAAAAACTGTAAAGGTAAAAAATCTGTGTATAAGAATATACTGACCACTTCTGACACAAGAGTTAATGTGCAGAGTAAGCCTTCACAACTAAAGAAATTAATAAGTAAGAATACACAAAAATAAAAACACGTATCACAGAGTCGCGGGTAGGCAAAAGACGAGAGCGCACATCAAACAAGAATAGGAAAGAGCGGGAGGGCGCGTCAAATTGAACACTTGCAACAACAAAAGAGATAAGCAAAACAACAACACCGCTAATGCAAGTATTGTTGTAAGCTTTGATTTATTTATATTTAAACAAAAACACAAAACAGACTGCAAGAATTCGCAAAATGAAAATAAATTATTATTAAACCGATAATGAGTTTAAAAGTTATAGAAAAGTATTTATTCGCGAGAAAAAAATAAAATTTGATAAGCGCAAAAAAAAAAACGTGCGTCCTCTGCAACGAGTGAAAGTTCCTTTGATTATTATTTCTTCCGTGTGTTGTTGTAACTCTGATTCTCTATTTGCTACAAAAGAATTTAGTGTTGATGCACGAAGTTGTAGCCATTGCAAAACCGATTTTAGAATGGGTCCAAAAGTATACCTTGTCGGTGTGTAATTTTAGTGTCCTTTCGAATTTTCGACATGTTCGACTGAGCAACAATGCTCTGCAGGGTTTTAACTTGGGCAATGACTGTGTCTTAGTAGGTGCTACCTTTGATTTCGCAACGAATAAAGTGACATTGACTCAACTCGGGAGTTCTGATCGAACATAAAGACAGCATCCGTACGCTTTTTCGGATGCTTCAGCAAATCCGTGTATTTCGCATCGATACTTGTTTAATGTGTTCACATATCGTGGTATTTGTAGATTTGATATATCTTTAAAGTCCTGTGAAAGTTCTTTCCATCTTTCCTTAATTTGACCATCGACAGGCTCATCCCAATCTAGGCCCTTGAGTGTCAAGTCTTGCATACGAATTTTGCACCGAACAAAATATAAATTCCAGCAAGTCAAACATTCTTGCTACTACTGAAAGAATTGATAGTTTAGTAAATGGTTCTTGGTGGTCACAAATGTATCGAAAGGTAAAGATGTCACTGCTTGGCATCCAAGTCATTCCCAGAGCTTTGGTAGTGTCTTGATCTTCCACGGCGATAAATACTTCGTCCTCTGAAGTTTTCATAATTTCCTTGCAGTTGCTACTAAATTTTGTAAGATGCAATCCAGCCTGTGCTAAGATGTCTACTGTATAATTTTTAATGTGTTGAAGCTCGGTTACGCTATCAGCTCCGGTTAGCAAGTCATCCATATATAAGTCTTTGCGTAATGTTTTTAGCACCTACAGGATGATCGTGTGCATACAAATCGGCAATATGATGAACACCTCTAATAGCTAAGAAGGGTGCAGCTGACATGCCATATGTCACGGTGTTGAGCTCGTAAGTTTTTAATTCTTCTGATTTTGTTGGTCGCCATACAATGCGCTAAAATCGCCGGTCTCTTGGATCTATGACAAATTGGCGATACATCTTGGCTAAGGCGCCTGTAAGTGCATACCTGTTCAGACGAAATTATAGAAATATTATAAATAGGTCTTGTTGAATTGTGGGGCTCTTTTAATGATTTCTCCGATGATATTTTAGCCGAATCATCAAACACAACTCTAAGTTACGCAGTAAAGCTGTGCGAACGCAACACGCAATGATGAGGTATGTAATAATGCGGTTCGTTCTGGCTTGCAACAGGTTTGAAATCCACATATGCTTGTTTTAGTTGATCGTCGCGATCGAGACGACTTTCTAAGAATTTGAAACGCCGTACTGCGTTGTTGTAAGACAATACTTATTTCTCTGGGGGTTCCTTAAATGGAAGTCGATCTTGAAGTCTTCCATCAGATTTTACACTCGCATTTTTACAAAAATGGGTTTCGCATTCTTGTTCTTCTTTGGTTGCCGGTTACCAACAAACTCACAGTCTTTAATTTACCAAAATCTTTTAACTAGAAGATCAAAATTTTCACTAACTATTCATCAATATTTGGTGTTGCTTAAATATGGCATGTTTTCGCCTAAGCTTGCCCATTAAGGATTGCTGCAAACAGGCCATTCGTGTTTATTCAAATGTGTAACGCTGAGACGAAGGCCTTGTAGCTAGTACTTATTGTTTTTTTGTTTAGGTCTAGTATTTAATACTTTATCTAAAATTGTAAATAAATAAATAAAATGTGTATCTTGTTGGGCTCTTAACATGCGGATCGGCTAGTTTGATATCAACAGGTATGGTCCAATTTAATGTATCTATGTGCTCGTGTGATTACTGACCACAAATTTTTCTAATTGCGGCAAAGTTGGCGGACCAAGTGAATGATTAATGCCTGCAACGTATTGTGGCAAACGCATTGTGTTTAATGCCTTGACTGCTTCCGGTAATGTCGCTGAATTCTTGAGATACGCGAGTCCTATCTAGATTTTGTCGCTTGGCAGTCTTAGCTGTAATAAAATTCAGTTCAAAACATGAATTTAAAAAGCCCGGACGGTGTGTAATTTGCCAGTTATTATCCATTATGTGAATTAATGCTGTAGGAAGCATCCTTTTTTATCAGTGTTTATTAGCAACGAAGTGCTTTGTGAATTAGCTATTGGATTGACAGATTGAATCGATGGTGATAGGTTAATTATTGAGGTGGGGGCAAATTGATGAAATAACATGTGATGAGCTGATTGGCACACTTTGCACCGGAAGAGTGAGGGAATATCCTTGACGCGATGTCCAGTGCGCAGACAGTAAAGACCTGCACTGGACCGTTTGATAGTTTTGAACTTTTGTTGTTGCGATAACTCTCCAAATGATTTACAATTACTATCATAGTGTGCCGTCGAATGGCATTGTAAGTATTGAGAGTTAATATTGAGGAATACCTATGAGGTCGATGGTCGTTTTCCTCCTAGGGAACTATTGTGCTGGCCGAGTTGACCAGTCTGAGGACTTTCTAGGAATTGCCAGCGGCGATGAAGAATTGTGCAGAATTTCTCCCAGGTTGAAAGCTAGTCGAAGCTTTGCTTTTCGTCGTAGAAGCCTTTGGTCTCAGTATCAACCTTCGTAGGAAATATGTGAATCATGATTTTATTCATTATGTCATCAGCTGATCCTAGTGTAAGAAGTGATCCGCGTATAGAGGACGAATTATCGATGGAAATTAGAACGTCGTTGTCGTAGCGAGCTTCTAATCTGACTGTAGTTGTTCGGTGAATTGGAACGACTGCAAGTGCCGGTCCTGATAAACATTCGAGAATATAATTGAACATATCAATTGTTGGTGTGGTTATCGTTGCCAATTAGCTTGAGAAAAGACGCTTTGAATATTTGCCATCGAAACTGGGTAATTTCAGTTTAGGCAATCGTTGACTGTGAACAACTGTAGGAGACATTGAAGAACTCATAAAACTCATATCCGATGCGTTTGCTGTGCTTGTTGAATGAATGAACCTTGACCTTTATGTATATTTCATCCAAATTACTGCGCTCTTTATCAATTATGTGCAAATTTTCAATTAATGTTTGAATATGAGAAGATTGCCGATAATGAGATTCAAGTAGTTAAAATCTGCAGTCTAGTGTATCGGCATCTTTCTGGTCGCAAGCAGCAATGACCCTTTTATGGAAATTTCGATCATGATTTTTAAACTGAGACCGCTGCGATTTAGGATTTGTTAGTTTGTTGTTTTTGCCGATAATGCCTCAATAAACGCCAGCAACACTTCAAAGTAGCAGAACCAACCCAAATGTTGAATAATTATATATGTTTGCAAACTTAATTGTACTTAATGTTCAGTTAACGCAGGCACTTACGCTCGTGTGTTTGTATATGTAAGGAGTGAAAAACGACGAAAATATAACTGTTCGATTTTTTATCATTGTAGATGTGGTAGTTCAGTAATTGTTTGATTGAATACTTGCGGTTTTGTTCCAATGACTTTACTGCAGTATATGGAGAGTTTAAACGTGGTATCCTATGAATTTATGCTGTTGTCTTGCTTTTCTAGATGTTCCAACCGGTGTTTGATGATTGATTGCCTCTTGCAATCCCTTTTCCTTTTTGGAAACTTGTGACGGCTAAAGAAATTATGAAAAAACGAGTCCAACTTGGCTGCAATTGAACAAAAACTTATTTAACAGCAAGTTTCCATCCTGTCACGGTCGCCAAAATGTTGGCCAATTTCTCGGCCAGTTAATAGATAGATCGTTAGTAGATTCGATGCCTCATAGCATCCCTTGCCTTTGTTGTTCCACAATGTAACCGAAAAGATTAGACCACGTTATACAGTTTGTACGTTTATTTGCGTCCGTCGCTTTCTAGTTCTCTTGGTACAGTAAATTCTTAAAAGCTACGAGAAAAGCAATTCATAGTACAATGTAAAGGGAAAGGCGAGAAGAGAGCATTTAGTGACGCTTAATTGAATTCTCTTTGAGCTTGCGATATATAGATAGTTAAGCTATTTAACATAATGGTAAATATTTCAGAATAATTAAATTAATGAGTTTAAATTCAGGAGTTCTCCTCCAACAATGGCCTTCTAGGCTTATCTTAGTTTCAAGTCGATCTTAATTTCAAATCTTATAAATGTACTGGATTTTTCCAATTTTCCTAAAGTTTCTAGGACTTCATCATACACTAAATTTAAAAATCGATCATTACTTGGTTGAAATGAGGTAACTCTAACCCGGTGCTTTCAAAAGACTGACTTTGCCAGCCTTAATGATCACATTATTACTACCGATTGGACTTATCTGTATAACTGCTGTTCGTTTTTTTTTTATGATACTCTGAATTCACTCTTTGATATTTGTGTGCCTCTTGGTAGGCTGGAGCTGCTTAACAAACCTCCCTGGTTCTCTCGGGAGCTATCCAATTTGAAAAATGTGAAGACACGATATTATAAGAAGTTTCAAAAAACACGTCGTTCATCAGCTTATGCTCTGTATACAATCGCTCGTTCAAAATTCATGATGCTTAATACACAATGCTATAAGAATTATCTTCATCGGAGTAACCTTCAGTTTTCTTCTGACCCTAAACAATTTTATAATTTTGTTAATTCTAAAAGTAAAACCTTTGTGCATCCATCTTTTTTGTCTTTTTAAAATGAAAAAGCTAGTACTGATCAGGCAATTGCCGATATGTGTCAAGTTTTTTTTTCAAAACAACTTATTCCTTATCATTTAAAAATGGTTAATGGTTGCATTTTCGATCCAGTGATTGATGACAGTTCTCTTCTTAGTGAACTTAAACTAGGTAAACCTGTTTACTCTCCGGGGCGAGATAGTATTCAGGTTGTACGCAAAGCTTTATCTAAATCCATCTTAAAATTGTTTTAATTATCGTATATTTTTCCTCTGCATAATAATGGCAAAAAGTCCGAAGCCTCTAACTATAGGGGTATTTCAAAATTGTCCGCTATTCCGAAAGCTTTTTAACTCGTTTTCTTCCAATTCCATTCTTGTGACTTTGGATGTACCTCAAGGTAGTAATCTTAGCCTTTTGCTTTTCATCACTATTCATTAACGATCTTTCATAAGTCATTATTAATTCCCGTGTGCTTATGTATGCTGACGATGTCAAGCCTTGTTTCACTTAGCTGATCTTAAATTCTAGAATTTTCAATCCTTATGCCAATCTAATCTATTAAAACTTAGCACTACCAAATGTAAATTAATGACTTGTCATCGTTACTCATCTCAACTGGTCAATCATTAGCTAAACAATAGTCCTTTAGAACGTCTAAATAGTTTGAATGATTTGGGCGTACTTATGGACCGTAGGTTAACTTTTAACACCCATATTTTCATCAAGGTCGCAAATTCCATGAGTGTTTTCGGTTTCATTAAAAAATGGTCAAAAGAATTTAGCGATCTTTATAAAACTAAAGACCTTTTTACTTCGCTTGTCCGTCCTATTTTAGAGTATGGATCTTGCATTTGGTCACCTCAATATGAGTCGCACCAGACTAGACTTGAATCCGTTCAAAAGCTTCTTCCTTACTTAATTAACCGTAGAATTATGCATGGTGATATTTTTATGCAAGCTCATAAATCATTTATGATTTGACTCGCCTGAGTTATTGGCTCAGCTTAATCTCTCGGTACTGTTGGTGAAGATTTCATGGTTAATTTGATTTTGTATATATTGAAATGTCTTTATATTATTTGTTTAAGATTATTGTAACTTCTACTACTTTTGTCTTGTTTTACTGTTATAAGTTAGTTTTTGAAAGTTTGACGAATGCACAATTATCATGGTATTCTTTGTGCTTGCCATGCGTATGAAATTTCGTCATTCTTATCTCTTTCGTGGACTTCTTTCTGGAAATCGAAAAGTGGAAGACCTTTTTTTCTTTACTTCACCGAGATAAGACTTTGCACTTCGTAAGTCCCAACATAAAAACATTAAAAACTTTTTAAATTCGTTTTCTCGTTAATCTGATTGCATTCATCTTTATCATCCTCTTGGATAGTCGTCATTGGACTTCTGCATCATTAATCTTTACGGAATATTCACATTGAATTAATTTCCATTCAAGTTTTGACTCAATTACAAATTTCATTGGGGATAGTAAAGATTTTCACATGCTTTACACTCAAATGCAAAACACTCGTAAGTTTTAACACGTGCTAAGTTTTAAGCACATTGGAGTAAGTAGGGAAGAGTTATGACCCGGGTTTTGAAAAACCTCGAAATTTTTTCTTCAGTTCCGGAAAATTAAAAATGAAGAAGTTTAACATTCAAATATTAACCAAACGCAACTTTTTTCCAAAGAATGTATGTTATTTTGACTTACTCAAAAAATTTTGGAACAGATTTAATTTGGATAACTTTTTTTAGGCCAGATATGACTCACCTTAAGAAATTCACTGAAAATAAGAAAATATGAAAGGAATGTCACACCAATTGTTGTAATTTTATAGTTTATTTATTATGTAGGCCTTCAATGGCAAAAACAATATAAAAAAAAACAAAAGAAAATGGCTTCCAATGGCCATAAATGACAACGATTTTTATTCCTCGTCGTCCATGTCGCTTTCGCAGTTTTTGCAAGTGAAATAACTTGCTTGCATATTAGCGCACTTCGAATTAACATTCCCGATCGAGATCTTCCAGAATATTCTTGGACAAACTGGTCTCAATATGCAAATTTCCTTTTCTTGACAACAACAAAAATGTTGGAATTTGACAATTTTACATAATCCGAGTGCAAAAAAAAATGGGACAAAACTGGGCACCTCAGCTGAGTTATAACCGGGCCTTTATATCTATATTTTTTATAGACACTACATAATCACATAAATTTTTATAAAATCACAAAATATACGGCAAATACAATACTTTGATGCATTGCACTCACCTTTTCACTGTTGATTTCACAAAATTTTGGTACTTTGAAAAAAATGGAAAAAACTTTTTCGCACGATTTTCAACACGATGTTTGGTATTAACGTTGGGGTTTGTCCAAAAACTGCAGAACGTCTAACAAACATGATTTACAGGGCTCAAACTGTCATTCAATACCGCATTTCAAAAATATTTGAGAATGTCACAACTGGGCCTGAGTCACAACTGGGCTACTCAAACTTTCATATAGAGAAACGATCCACATAGTAAAGATCACAATAGATTTCAGTCTCATCAGCAAACTGCGTTTTATTTTTGTTTTCGTTTTATGTTGAGCACTTACGTTGAGCTGTTAGTAAAACAATCTATTGAACGTCAAACAACGACCGAAACGAGCGACGCTCTCACAGAAATACTTATGAAAAGACCGATTGACTGAAAAAGTCAAGGCAAACTGTGTTTTCATATGCACACATACTACATGCTCAAAAGATTTTTTAAATTTTCATGCAGGTTAAAAAAGTCAAAGAATGAGAAGAGCAAACTAAATTTAAAACCAGAGGGCCGGGGCTAACTTTGACCGCGTCAAAGTTTGTATACCCTTGCAAGTTTTTTGTGTAAAAGGTCTAATGTTTGCGAAAGAACATGCTTAGGAAATAACGAAGATATTGATCAAAGTCACTGTTCACCACCGATTGTTCCTATGGAAGCTATATGATATAGTCGCCCGATCTTAATCAAATTTGGCACAGTCATTAATAACATAATATGCTAAACTGAGAAATATAAATTTTTATGACAATTGCTTCAAAAGTAACGAAGTTATTGACAAAAGTCACTGTTTTCGACCGATCGTTCCTATGGGAGCTATATGATATATTCCCCCGATCTTGATCAAATTTGGCACAGTCGTTTACAGGCGTAATTAATTAATTACAGGTGTAATATTAAATTTCACGACAATAGCTAAAAAAATAACGAAGTTATTGCGAAAAGTCACTATTCGTGACTTTGGCATTTGCATGAGAGATATATGATATAGTGGTCCGATCCGGCTAAATCCGAGATATACAACCCCTGCAGTATATACAAGCGTACATGCAAAATTTCAACTCTGTAGCTCTAACGGTCTAGGAGGAGTTTGTGTTGATCCAGACGGACGGACAGACGGACGGCCGGACGGACATGGCTATATGAACTCGTCTCGCCATGCTGATCAAGAATATATATACTTTATATGGTCGGAAATGCTTCCTTCTATGCGTTGCACACGTCTGACCAAAATTAATATACACTTTTTGCAAGGGTATAAAAAAAACTCTAATCGATCGAGTGCAAGCAAAATTATTATATGAACAAAGCAATCGGCTGCTATCGAACTTTTTTCTCAAAGTCTTGTTGAACAACACTTATTTTGAGACCGCTCGAATCTGTCAACAGTTCGTTGCGAGCTATGGTTGAAACTCAGCTCCTAATCGATCTTAAAAGGGACCCTATTATCTTAGACTATCGGTCTCAAATTTTAGAGTCGTATTTCAAACAGGCATCACAAGTTCTAAACAATCTTGAGAAGCTAGATCCAGCAGACGCAAATCGGTTAGAGATGGAAAATCTTTATATCGGAACAATCATATTACGGCACATCAGCGCAAGTAAAAAAGAAAAACCAGAAGAACTTCGTTTCCTAAATTCCTTTGCTTGTCATGGTGGACATCATAATCGTCTTCCATCCGTCGAAAAACATAAATTCGACGGCAAATATGGGGAATTCAAAAAATTTACTTTACTTCATCCACAAGTTTGTACATGAGTCAACTCATTTTTCAATGTAGACAAATTTAACTCTATAATAAGATTTTTATCTATCAAGCAGAAGGAACTTCTATACATCATCGATCGCAACAATTCATTCTTAACAGACGAATGGAATATGGAGTTTATCATGACTAAATCAATATCTCTAGATTTGTCAAGTTGGGCTATTCCCAAAGAAATCGAGTTAGCCGACCCGAAAAGGTACATTTATTGCTAAGCGTAAAGGACATTTTTGATCCACTTATGAAGGGTGAAATTAGCTTAGGAGTTGTTCTTCCTCATCTAGTGGAAACTGCATTGGGGGGTTAGATTTAATTAACTCAACACAACACTTGTAATTTAACGCAACAGCAAAATCTTAACGTATTATTAGAAAGTTTTTGGAAAATGGATAAAATACATGGAATTCAAAATAAAGACATTTCGTTAAGCTGAGAAGAACAAACATGTGAAACTCATTTTCAGGTGCATACAAAATTCCCCAATTCAGGGCGCAAACAGGTTCGGTTGCCGTTCAAGGAATCGCGGAAACCCGCTCTCCTGTGCAAAAATACGTGAATATCTTAAATTGAATCACATGGAGGCAGTTTCGTATTTGACGCTTCGTCTAAATCATCATCAAATGAATCATTAAATGATATACTCAAGGTTGATTCTACTATACAACAAAATCTTATAATAACATTAGGTACTCTTGTTTCGTTTATACCGCCATGCCGTTTCAGCTGACAAAAATGTTCAGCAACAAAAATGTTCAGATGAATATAATCTTCTGCCAACAGAAGATCATATATTATTTCGATTTGATCTTCCAATAACTGTACTACCGACAAAGCGAAAAATAATATCGGCCATGGCCAGACTCTATGGTCTACTAGGATTATTAGCGCCAGTAGTAGTACGCCACAAAATCCTGATCCAAGTCTTGTAAACCGGGCGCTTAGACTGGGATGACCCGTTGCCAGAGATTTCACAGACTAGATGGCAACAACTTGAAGCTGATTTATCTAATCTTGCCATGATTCGCGTTAATCGATTTGTTAATACATCGCCAAAAAATTAGTGTGAAATTCATGGGCTTTCGGATGCCTTAAATAGAGCTTATGGATATTGCTTATACGCAAAGGTATTGGACGACGGAACATATGTAACTTCATTGGTCATTTTGTGATTGGTAGTTCCGCCCACCCAATTACAAAGTGTACCTTGCTTAGAGCTTTGTGCTTCCATTCTTCTATGCCAAACATCGACTAAAATCAAACACAAAATCAATTTTCTTGTCTGCAAAACATATTTTTGGACAGATTCAACTGTCGATCTTCACTGAATTAAAATGCACCCATCAACTCTAAAATGCTTTACTGCCAATCGCGTATCAACCTTACAAACTTGTGGCTGCGCAGCCCGCGATTGGATGCAGACATTTTGGTTTCATGGACCAAAGTTCTTAGCACTTGGTAGATGCATTACATTAGCCAAAATCTGAAAGACAGAAAAATTTGGAGCAAAAAGAGTTAGTTAGTGTTAGCATACGTTCTACGAGTCTTCAACCGAGTTCCTCTTAACCAAAACAAATACGATAAATGCTACAAACAGCATTTCAGTAGAAGAGTTTAAATTGGCTTTTTTGGAAGAGATTACCATTCAGAGCGATGCGTTTTGTTAAAGAAATAAAAAACAGGACGAAGTCTGAAGCCGAAGCTTCAAAAATTAAATCTATTTATGTAAAGTTTATTATAATGATTTTGTTTATTCTCATTAGTATTATGAATGATTCTGAGTGGTTAGGTTATAGTACACTTGTTATGTAAAAGACAACTAAGAACGACTTTGATATAGCTTCGCGAAGACTTTCGACTGACAACTGACGACTGCAACTGACAACTTTCAACTCTAAACTGCAACTGACTACTGACGACTCTCGCTCCAATTCGCTCTCTCTGTGTTCTTGTAAACGCTCTCTAAATTGCCAGGGACAGGCATAACCGTTCAGATCTGGACAACGCCTCTTCACATTTATATCAAACGAACAGATAGGTACTCAAAATATTCGACATATCCATGTTAGAGGCCGTCATATCATGGCTCACATACCAAGGACTCATCATTTCATTTATAGATACATTGAAGATCGTCACGTGCAAATCCTTCACGGTTCTAATTGTGGATCGTAAATCCTCGTGAATTGGTCAGAAAAGTTGTTAGTTTTTGCAAACATTGCTATCATTACAAACCAGTATTAACGCGACAAATCATGGTCATTTTTGATATGCGAAGTGGATCTATGTACTTCGTAACGTATTCGAAGCAAAGTTACCTATAAAACATATTTTGCCATATTTGTTTGCTTTTACTCAAAAGCTATTCATACAGAACTAATAATTTTATTCTTTGTTTGAAGCGATTCCACGTGGCATACCCAAAAGGATTTATTGCGAGAATGCCACCACATTTGTCGGAGCATGTTCGCAACTTGAAAGCTTCAAACCGCAATTTTGTTTAGAACTCAATGCGAAAAATCTGGAGTATTTTGCGAGCGATTCCTGAACCGTCAGTGAATGATTCAAAACTTTCTGTTACATGACTCATGAAGAGCTTCTAACTCATGAAACCGACCTTTAACTTGACTTATTTTTAGAAATCGAAGAGGAAAATACATTATTTTCTTTGGAGTGGAGCCAAATGCTATTGAGCATTGGAGTTTTTGTACCATCTGTAATTGCGCAGATCAAACAGGTACCAGACGGAGTAGACATAATTTTATGCCTTTAGCTATTCCTTACTAACTATTTCTTGCATAAACCTGGGTCCTCTGCTCTGCTTACAACATTCTATTCCGTGTAATCTGCTCAGAGTCTTTAATTACTATGCTTAAAATATCCATCCTCTCCTATTAAGCTTATAGATAGCTATATTATGATTTGTTTGACTGTTTTTTTTAATGTGTTTTTGCCCACATGATTCATGACGTGCGTTATACGACTGCACTCCTCGGTCGGTCGTGTGGAAAGTGGACAGCTATCTGCTTGGGCTCGCGCGGTCTGGTGTTGTAATGGCAACTTGAACGTACTGCGCATTGTATCGTCAACGTCCGCTAGAGATTGTTAAAATGTAGTGTTTCAAATATAGACAGTGAAATAATTCGAAACATGCTTATGCATTATTTAATATTTTTTAGTTATTTTATAAAAATTATTTACAAGATTTGATCGATATTTTTAAAATATATTTTAGTTGTAACATTATTAAATGAGTATATGTTTAAAAGTAACAGCTAAAATTAACATATGAAATGTAAAACCCGCTAACGTTGGCGCTTTTTGAACAGCGGCAGTATGATCTCCTAAACAAAAAAAATAATATTATTTATTTTCCTGGAGCTTTAGAAAATCATTTACCATTTAAAATGTGAACGGCAACAGACTTAGAATTCGCATTTGACGGGGAACAGGAATATATTCCAGAATCTGATATTTGGGCTCGTTGTATTAGCAAATACGATGTGGTTATATCTCCTTTTTCGGTTATCACCGAAACTCCTCCACGCGGTGAATCATAGTTAATTTCCTGCAAAAATATAAAAGACAAGAATAGGGTTGTTAAATTTTGACATTTGCATGAGTTTTAAGCATACTTATATTAGAGAAAACCAATGTAACAACTTGAACTGAATTAGTTTTTATACCCCGTAGATGGCAATCATAAATTGCCCAGATGATTTACCGTTTCCGAACGCAAAACTATACATATTTTTGATCAGCGTGAAAAACCTAGTCTATTATGTACATAAATGTATGTATGTTCATATAGACCCTTGTCTCTCTGTGTGTATTAACTTCACGCTCTCAATTAGAAATAATTGTTCCTTATTTACATCAAATTTAGCATTTCATCGGATTGGACCAAAATGACATATAAATTAATAAGATGGTGTGCATTTTTATTTGTTCTGAATAAAGAAGTTCATGGAACGAACAAATTCGAGCGATTTGATTTAAAAACTTAAACGATCTCCTAAGTACACAAGTAATAAAGTTGGTTAAAATGTTATCGCGCATTGGTCACGTGTATTTGTCGTTAATCTAGTGGATGTAGATCAGGGGTAGGCACAAAGAGAGCCAGATCAAACTGTCAATGTATGCGTGCGCTTGCTTGTGTACGTAAGCTGCTTTACACTGCGCGAATCGTATGTGAAGAAACGAATAAAAAAATTAAACTGCAAGTGAAACTGCGGAATTTTCCCACAACCCTTTTTTACCGAATCGCCTTAAAAAACAAAGTACAGTCATGAGTCTTGGATTCCTTTTACCTTAATGTCATAAAAATGAATGCATATTTTGTATCGGCTATTATATGTATATATTTTTCATACTATACATATATGTGCATACATGTATATCTTACATTTATATTACATTATGCATGTTCGCTTATATTATAATATACTTTTTACCCTATAGGGACACAATATAAATAATGGCAAAATATTTTTAAAGTTGCCATGTACGAAAGTGAAGCATTAATTTTTCTGCGTGTAGCTGCGTAACAAAGCGACATAGTACTGCTTTCGTCAAAAGTCTGTGCGACACTAGCTGTTTTTTTACGCTTTGAACTTGTACTTCGTGCTCACATCGGCATGCACACAGACGGCCACACGAGCAATTGCCGAGCAAAAGTGCCCGCACGGGCTATGGGCGCCTACCTCTGATGTAGATGTTTGAGAATATGTTTGGAGTATTTAAACAAAATGCACACTGGTCCAAATTTCATATTTTGCGTCATAAATTAGAAAAATATGTTGAAATATTGTCTTATTTTAATAAAGTACATATTCTTAAAGAGCATACTTCAAACGTTAAGTTAAGTTTAGTCTTTTTCGGGGAAAAAAGCTAACATTTTACCAAATGCTGTACTTGTGCAATTAAAAAATCCTTTTTTGCAATGGAAAATATTAAACAAGGTATGTACCTACAATATACAATATATGTAAATACTAAAAAAGCTTTTGTTTGTGTACTAGTATGTTAATAGCTAATTTTGTGTATTGTTTTGCTTTGTCTGCTTTGTCTGTATGTATGTTTTAATATGTGTTAGTATTGGTAAAAACAAAAACCTTCTTTACCCTTCAGTACCAAAAGTCGCCGGGGACAAAATCGCTTCAAATTCCGAGCCACTGACGTCTCACACTTGGGCCTCTGCTCGGATAGCGTTGCAAAAATACGTTTTTTCATGATCGCGTTTGGCAAAAATTATATATGCATCGCCTTATACCTGCAGGTATAAGGAAGAAGAAGAGCGCATGCGTATTGGCCTGTAGCTTCTTTGTATTTAAATGATAACATTGCGTAATGCTGTTTTGCAAATACTACCTGTTTACATATACATATGCCTTTCTACAATGATAAATTGCTAATTACCTGCTTTGGAAAAAATGACAAGACAGATAAATGTTATTTAAGTTGATGAAAAGTTTGTCCTATTTGTGGGTTGGTCGTTTTTATTTCCGTTTACCTAATTGGATGTAAATATTAAGTTGTTTACCTAATTAATACAAAAAGGGTAATACCGATTTTTCGTTCTAACTAGTTAATTTAAAAAATATAACATAAAGAGCTACTTATTCCTCTCGTTTGCGACAGTTTATTTTTAACTTCATAAGTGTAAACACCTTAAATCAGGACTGAATAGTATTTGTCAATATAATAATAATATAATTTGTCAATCTTTTGACTGAATTGTATCCGCAAAAAAAAAAACTTACCCCAGCGGTACATAGGCTTTTGGCTCACGGAAAGGATTTAATGGAATATCAGTGTTTACCACTTGGAGAGCTATCCGAAGAAGCACAGGAATGTAAAAACAAGGACTACAAAAGGTTCAGATACACTAATACATTAAAAACTTCTCGTGTTAGACAAAATGAAGACCTTTTTAACATGCTAGCAGCCTCTTCGGACCCACTTATTGCATCACTGAGACACGTGCGATCACGAAAGGATTTGGAAAATAGCAACTATAGTCCCAAAATGTTGAGTTTATTAGATACTGATGTAAATATTGAAAATTATTTTGAAGGAAATCAGCCATCAATAGCCAATTTTCAAAATTAACCTAAAAAAAAATTTAAAAATTTTTTTTTTTTTTGTAATTATGTTAAAAAATCAAATTAAAACATTAAAAAATGTTACATAGTCGTCTAAAACAATGAAAAATTCCATTTGTGATTGAAAAAAACCGGGTTTCGATCCATTTTTAAAGGAAAAACATGCTTGGAAATATTTTCTGACTTCGACCTTGAATATTACAGCACCACGAACACCCAGCACTTTTGACAAACATTCATTTTGAAGCTTTATCATATGCTTTCTAAATTTTTGAAATCGCTTTATTGGTTCAGACGCTATGATTTTTGCAATGCTAAATGCCAGAAGGCCCCACTGTGCGTCGGCAGAAAAAAATTGTGCCAGCGTATTTCATGCTGAGTTTAGCCGACGGCACCCAAACGATCAAATATCGTCATCAAAATCCGATCAGCTGTCGAAAAGCAACAAAGTTTGTTATTTCTCATTTAAAAAACAAAATTGGACAAGAAGTAAAGTAACAAAGAATACATTATGTTCTTCACTTTGTACTTCTGTGCATTGTTGTTATTGTTTTCTCCCATTTCTACACGCGGAGCTTTGTATTCTTTATTTTTTTGTGCAGTTGCGATTGATTTTCGTAAGGGCAGAAGCTAGCTCAAATTTTTGCATACAATTTTGAGTCATTTTTTTCTAATTCAGTGAATACAACAATTAAGGTAAGTGTTATTAAAATGTTATGCACTTTTCATTCCCTAATAGATTTTGTTTTTTTCAGGTGCTGGGACATGCAATGCTAAATGTCGCCACAAATTTATGATTTAATATATAGCCATTTAATAAAACTGAATTTTTTTTTAAGATATGGTACAAACTTAACCCAACAGCATTTGTTTGGTTTTTTGAAAAATATGTATACTAACGACTGTATAACATATTATTTATCTGACAACAATACTTGAATTATATACCTTGATCTTCATTTAATAAATTCTACATAAATCGCAAGCAACGAGTCAAGTCTTCTTGTTGTTAGCTCTTTTTTTTTTAGTATATGCAACGGTACTTTCCATTGCTAGTATTGAAATCTGATTGAAATTGGAGTGATGCGGTCAGTAAGCTTTTTTCAAATTAATGTTGGAATTCAAAGTTGTTACGTAAATGGATGTCAGCTTAAATGTTCCAGATTTAAGTCTTTAGCATTTTGAAGTTCAATATATTGTTTCAAATCCGGGCATAACTAATCATATTATTCGTGTGATATCTACTTGATTTAAATTTTGTTATGTGTTTCAGTCAATCAGTCATTCTTTTTTTAATCAATTCGTTTTATTTGATTTTTTATTTGCTATCTAACATGCACACCAGCCTGCAGGCAGTTTTCATTCACCATTAACAGCAACAACCAGCAGCAGCAAAAGCAGCAGCCAGACAACATCAAACAAAAACAAAACAAAACAAAAGAGACGCACCAACCCTGGAAGAAGCGTTAGAGTTCTATCCCAATGATGGACCGCGTCTACTCACAATAGCTGCCGGGCTCGCCGGGAGAAACCTACAGAAAAGAAGACAAAACGAGGAGGCCAGGTACGTAAGCTACTCCAGCAGAAGGAACTGCAGTAGACTTACTGGGCACCTCAAAAACGGAAAAAGACCGGCAACGCTACATAGAGCGTATAAATGAACTTAACGCTGAATTTCGCCAAAGAAGAACGCGAGAGGGCCGCAAAAATGCGCAAGCCTTAACTTGCATTTATTTAATAAATATAAATCTAAACTTCTACCAGCATGTTGAAGCACGAAAGTGCAACTTGCGAATTAGTACCTTATGATAGGCTTTTATACTAACAATGTGGTTTGAGAATTTTTTAAATATTTTTTTATATAATAAAATGTATAACTAAAATGTGTGCCAACCACATCCACTAATAAACATTTTTGCCTCTGGCGCTATGCACATAAGCATAGCTGCATAAAGAAAAAGCTTGTTTAAAAAAATTTGAGTAAAAAAGAGAAAGAAAATTTTTTTTTCAAAATGATCATATAAAATATATATAGTAATATATACGCCACTCCATTAACCCACACGACTTAATTTCCCACTCCATTCACCCCGTTTTAGTCTACAAAACAGCGGATGTTTACTGCAACCGAGACTAAACTAAAATTCATATAAATAGATCTATCCGACAAAATCTAGCAAGCGTGAGAACGCTTAGTAGGCCAAAATCAATTAATGAAGGTCCCTATATGAAAAGCTCCCACTACTAACATAAAAAAGCTCTGTAAACCGAACTTTAAACGAATCTGCATTCTGAAGACGCTTTGTTTCAAGAAAGATCAATACGTTCTCGAGTCTCAATTATCCATTTTTATACCCTTGTAAAAAAGGCATATTAATTTTGGTCAGAAGTGTGTCATAAAAATTTATATTTCTTAGTTTAACATAGCTATTAATGACTGTGCTAAATTTGATCAAGATCGGGTGACTTTATCTTATAGCTCCCATAGTAACAATCAGTGGTAAACAGAGACTTTGTTCAAACACTTCGTTATTTGCGAAGCTAAGATGGTAGGCCGTTCTTTCGCAAACATTGGACTTTTTAGATAAAACGTTTTTCTTCTTTTGAGGCTTTACGTGGGGAAAAAGTAGCAAAAAACTTACAAGGGTGTACAAAGTTAGCCCCGGCCCTCTGGTTTTTAATTAATAAAAGAAGTGGATTTATAATTGGCTCAGTCGGTAGGATAAAACGAAATATTTGAATATTTGAATTTGAATCTAAGGTTGCCTAATAAACAAGACTTTTTGTCATGATTTTAGCGGACGTTGACGATACTATGCGCAGTACGTTCAAGTGGCCCCTACGACACCACATCATTAAATAAGTAAATGTGCGAAACTTGTCTCAAGCCACCGACAAAGATATCAAATTTCAGGTTGGCCCGTGATCGAGACTGTTTGGGCTAATAACAAGTAAAAGAGCTGTGGCAACTGTAAAGCCCAAGGCCTTCGAAAAAAAGGAGCTGTAAGCAATTAAAGTCCAAAGACCCGGAAACGCTGGTAACGTTTTGACATTGAGCACGTTCATAGCGAGTTCATATTTTACAACTCTACCCGAGGAGGTATCAAAGATGTTATTATCAAAAGATTACCAGGTGATTCTACAGTGTCCAATTGAATACAAGTAGACCAAAGAGAGGGTCAATATAAAAACAGCTCCACAGAGAAATCCAAAACAATCAAAGTAATTCAGGTAATTCAAATTACATTCAAACCAAAATAATTAAGGGTAAAATAGGCAAAACCACCCATACAATAATTAAAATCATCCCAATCCCCAAACTAACCAACAGTCTAAAAGTTTTAATCAGGGCAGATCAACCTCAGAATCAAAACCCTGTGGTAAATCAACCTACTAAAAAGCAATAAGAAAGTATCAGTCTCGGATCAGGCAGCACGGACAGAACAAGTGGATCAAACAGAACAACCGAATACGTCCAATCAAATCCCAAAGTCCAACTTAAAATCAACAACATCCCTTTAAAATGCTTTACATATTAAAGGCTCTTTAATATATACAAGGTGGCGCAAAAGAAGTCATCCGGGCCAAAAGAAGTCACCCGATGTTGTTTGGCCCTATTATATCATTATTTAACTATAAATTTAACAAACTTACAAAACACTTGCATATTGTCATTCATCGAAGTCGGTCGTGTTTTTTTTGCGCTCTCGCTTAATTTTTGTCTTTCTTTCTTTCGTGAAGCTAATTTATAATATTCAATTTAAATTCATTGCCTTACTAAGTCTTAATAAATCGCTATACTCATCGCGAAGTTTGCGTTAAATTTACAAACATTTATATAAATTTATTATCAAAACTTTAACAAACGCAAATATAATTTTGTTGTTGCGCTGCTTAGTTTTTGATTTCGTTCTATTTTTTGCTCCCACCCGCGCTCTCAATTTACAGTTCATGGTTTGTTTTTGTTTGTGTGGTGTTGGTGCTCTCTATTCTTTTGTTTCTCTTTTGATCGCGCTCGCGGCCGTTAACTTCGCGCTGGTGACAAGTTTTTGTTGTTGTGTGTTTTATTACAGATAAGTTCAAATATTCTCTCTTTTTGTTTTCTCTTTCTAATTTGCATATTGCAGTTAGCTTTTGCCTTGCTTTGTATACGTCTCTCTTAACATATACATTTTTCCCATTTTATTTACATATTCATTTATAATTTGTTTTTGAATAAATCAATTATTTAATAATGTCTATCTGTTGCAAATATAATTGCAATAATCCCAGCAAGACCAGTGAAGACTTTCTTTACTGTTGGCTGTGTGACAATGTAATGCACTTTAAATGTGCTGGTTACACAGTCAAGGTGCGGGATAGTATTGCACAGGGTGGCGGCCTTAAATGGAGCTGTGATTCGTGTCGTGGCTTGGAGCTCGAGATGCGAAGATTTATGAAACGGACTGGGGATGCATTTAAAACCCTGTCAGCTGGCGTTCATAAGCTCCAAGAGGAGCTTTTGGCGATGGAGCTTCAATTCAGAAGTTCTAAACTTTTGATTGAATCTCCGACGCGAAAGAGGGCCAGGTTTCAGGGCGCGTCCCTCAGTCCGTCGGCACATTCGTCTCTACCAGTTCCGGCTTTCGACATTGACCCTATGTCACCAAATGCACAGCAGCTGATATCGTTTAGGAGTCCGGCTTTGGCAGGTGTGGAGTCTCTTCCCATTTCCCCTGGAGACGGTATCCCACCTACTAACACGATATCAGTTGTAGTTTCCGAACCGTCCGGGCAAACATCCGTTTCCAGGAATATTGCCAATAAAGTAGTTACAAGAGGAGCTAGTAAAGTGCTGGCTTCTTCAGCTGCTGCTGCGTCTGCTGTAGCCGCTACTGCTGTGCCTAGTACTCCTAGTTCCCTTGTTGTAGTTCCACCCAAAAAGCAAATTTTTATTTCGAGGCTTGACCCAATACTACTTCTGAAGAAGTCAAAGCCTCCATCCAGGGCAAAGTTCAAGCACCAAACATTGCTGTGGAAAAGTTCCGTTTTTCATATACTCGGGACATTTCGTCCTTTAAAATAGGTGTCTCCCCAGATCTTTTTGGCCAAATATGTCATAAAGATTTTTGGCCGGAACGCCTTGTTGTAAAAGAGTATACAATAAAAAAGAAGAATCGGCCTCCGACTAGCTTGCTACCTGCCTCTGTGAATAACGTTCCTTCCGGCTCGTCTGCACCTGTTGGCGAGTCAAAAAACTAATTTCGTCCCTAACTCTGGCCTATCAGAACGTACTAAACTGTCTAAACTCTATGTAGATAGTCTAGCTTTTGACTTTCATATTCTTGCCTTTACTGAGACTTGGCTGAAGCCTGATATTGCCGATGCTTCAATTTTCCCCTCAAAATATTTAATTTATAGACATGATCGGACTATCCGTATTGGTGGTGGCGTTTTGATCGCTGTTGACTCAGCGTTCTCGTCTGCAATTGTCCTCCAATCAGGAGATTGAATTTGTTTGTGTTAAAATTTCGTTTAATTCTTTTTCTGCCTTTATTACTTGTTCGTATATTCCACCACAGTCCGACTTGGCAGTATACACTCACCATTTGGAAGCTATTCAACTTATTTCCTCATATCTCTCTGACAAAGACTTGCTCGTTGTTGTGGGAGATTTTAATTTACCTGAGATTGCCTGGACCCTTTCATTTGACTCTTTATTACTGTTGCCCTCCTTGTCACATTGTTTCATAGATGGTCTGCTTGAGTTGTCCCTAACTCAAATAAATCCTGTCCGGAATAGTCGTAACAGATCACTAGATCTGGTATTTGTGTTGGATTCTTCCAACTGCGATGTTTCCAGGACTGATCCCTTAGTTATCCCCGAAGACAACTTTCATCCAACTCTGGATATAACCATTGACCTTCCTTTTGGTGTTATGTCT
This sequence comes from Drosophila willistoni, assembly GCF_018902025.1. Classification (NCBI taxonomy): domain Eukaryota; kingdom Metazoa; phylum Arthropoda; class Insecta; order Diptera; family Drosophilidae; genus Drosophila; species Drosophila willistoni. Next base: position 661,726 of record NW_025814133.1, on the reverse strand, counting down.
CGACATAATAACTCGATGCCTCCAACCCGATGTTTTCGCAAGACAAACTTTACTAAACATAAAAAACCCGTGTTAACTAATGATTGGACATATCTGTATACTTGCACGGATATGGACTCTGCCATTTCTGTCTTCTATAAAACTCTTGAGTCGTTCTTTGATGTTTGTGTCCCGCGTGTGACTCTAGGATGGTCTGATAGACCTCCTTGGTTATCACGTGAGTTATGTATCTTGAAGAACGTAAAATCGAGATGTTATAAAAGATTTAAAAAATCCGGTAAAGCATCGGATTTTTCCCTATATGTAGTTGCTCGATCAAATTTTATGGTGCTGAATTCACATTGCTATAAGGATTATCTTCAGCGATGTAAACTCAGGTTTTCTCGCGATCCTAAGCAATTTTATAAATTTGTAAATGTTAAACGTAAGACATTAGTGCACCCGTCTTACTTGTCTTTCGAAAACAATAAAGCTGACAATGATCAGGCAATTGCTGATATGTTTGCTGATTTTTTTAAAACAACTTATTCCTCTTCGATTTATCAAGCAAATCCTCCTTATCCTCATCACTTGCAATTGTCTAATTGCATTTTAGACCCTGTGTTTGATGAAAGTTCGGTTCTTAGCGTGCTCAGTTCCGTCAAACCAATATATGCACCTGGCCCTGATGGAATACCAGGCTGCGTATTAAGGTTTTGCGCGGAGGCCCTATGTAAGCCAATACTTAAGTTGTTTACACTGTCCGTCACATCTTCCGCCTTCCTGCCTATCTGGAAGAAATCATATATTATTCCTCTTCATAAAAAGGGGAAGAAGTCCGAAGCCTCCAGTTATAGGGGTATTTATAAATTGTCTGCCATACCCAAAGCATTTGAGAAAATAATAACATCTCAATTGCAGCATTTTTGTAGCTCAATCATTTCGTCATCCCAACATGGGTCTAAAAAACGTAGATCGACAACTACTAACCTATAAGAATTTACATCTCACTCAATCAAAGGGTTCAAGACTGCCGTGCAAACTGACGTCATTTATACTGACTTCAGCAAGGCCTTTGACTCTGTTAATCATACTCTGCTTTTATATAAATTAAACGCACTTGGCATCCCCAGCCTTTTGCTAGATTGGATTCTTCAATATCTTTCTAAGCGTACAAAAAAGGTCCTCTTTAAGTCTTCATTTTCTTAGACCATCCAAATGACCTCTGGAGTACCTCAGGGTAGTCATTTGGGTCCATTGCTATTCACTCTTTTTATAAATGATCTTCCATTGGTAGTGTCACATTCTCGGGTGCTTATGTACGCGGATGATGTCAAGCTTTACCTCAGTTTTAAAGACATATCGTCTTCTTGCCTACTTCAATCGGATTATAATTATCTTCAGAGTTTGTGTGAAACAAACCTATTAAACCTTAACGGCTCTAAATGTAAAGTTATGTCTTTTTATAGATGCACTCCATACTTAGCAACTTATTATCTTAACGACACTGCCTTCGAGCGGTTAGATATTATCAATGATTTAGGTGTTCTTATGGACCATAAATTGACTTTTAATCCTCATATTTCTGCTACAGTTAGTAAAGCTATGAATGTTCTTGGGTTTGTGAAACGATGGTCAAAAGAGTTTGACGATCCGTACACAACCAAAATTCTGTATACTTTTTTATCCCTCCTATCTTAGAGTACGGATCTTGCATATGGTCACCTCAATATGAGACGCACCAAAGTAAAATTGAATCTGTTCAAAAGCAATTTCTGCTTTTCGCTCTTCGCGGTCTAAATTGGGATCGCAATGTCAATTTGCCATCATACTCCAGTAGGCTTCTTTTAATCAATCTTCCTTCTTTAATTAATCGTATAGTAATGCTTAGTGCTATCTTTCATAAACTTTTAATAGGTGAAATAGACTCTCCTGAGCTATTGAACCAGTTAAACCTATCTGTACCCCGTACTGTAGTTCTAACTATTCTTTGCATGAACCTTTTCGAGTCCTATGTTCTGACTACAATCTTCTGTATCCCGTAATCAGATCAGAAGCCTCTATTTCCGTTGTGAAAACTTCTATTTTAGCACTTCTATTTTAGCTCGTAATTAGCTGTAGTTATTCATATTTTTAATTGTTTGTCCGTTTTATTTGTATTTGTCCACGCGATCGTGCCGTCCGATATGCGGCTGCGCCCCACGGTCGGTCGGGCGGGAGGTGGACAGCGCTCTGCTTGGGCTCGCGCGAAACAGGCTATGTCCTGGTGTCGTATGGGCCACTTGAACGTACTTCGCATTGTACGCGTCAACGTCCAGACAAAAAACTTACAAAACACTTACAACAACTTGGTAGATCAGTCAGAACCAAATAAGAACATAGTCCACATGAACGGAATAAAAATAATAAAGATAAATAAGCGAAGACTAATAACATAATAGGCACAACACATAAATATCTTTTCGGCACCTTAGATCAAAACAATAAAGAAGAGCTTGAATAAAAAATCTATAAAATAAAAAAAATTCTGGGAAAGAAAATAATTTACACGTTTGACCATGCTATTATTGAAAGAATCGATTTAGATCAATTTTTGTCGCAGATTGAAAAATAAGAGCACCGGTCTGAGAAGGTACCAATTGTCTCTAGACGACAATTCATTTAACAGCTGCAGCATTACAGACACCAAAGTAAAAGGATACGAAATAAAAAATTTAGATAAAAAACATAAAACCATTATTACTGCGTAAATATCATGATGATTCCATCTGGGGTGGCTACTCAGGAATATCGCGAATCTTAGCAAAATTACAAAATCATGTCCGCTGGAAAAATATGGGCAAAGATATTGTTCAACATGTAAAAAAATGCCAACATGGCCAGCTAAATAAATCACAACGACACACAAAGCAACCTATGGTTATTACACCAACACCTTAAAATGCTTTTGATGTTGTGTTAATTGACACAATATGGCCACTTCCAAAAACGGAAGACGGGTACGAACATGCGGTCACAGCCACCTGCGACTTAACAAAATACTTAGAAAGCATTCCTGTACAAACTAAAAGTGCCAAAGACATAGCCAAAGCAATTTTTGAAAGAGTAATCTTGACGTATGGCCCTATCATGAAAATAATTACTGATTTGGGCACAGAATATAAAACTCAGGTAGCTTCAGAACTATATAAGCTTCTAGGAATTGACCACGTCACTTCCACAGCATATCACCATCAAACTTTAGGGTTCCTAAATCATAGAGCATTCAATGAATATCTTAGAATGTGTATTTCTTCAGATAAAACGGACTTGCCTACATGACTTAAATATTAAATATTATTGCTACAATACCACGCCATCAACAGTATATTGGCACTGTCCCTTCAAATTAATTTTTGGAAAAATTCCCATCCCCTATAGATTTATGACATGCATTGAGATAGATCCAGTCTATAACATTGAGGCTAATGATAAAGAAGTTAAATATAGATTACAATGTACATGTAAAGGAGCTCAAATATTAGTAGAAAATCATTAGGTAGTTAATCAAAAATCTACAATAAGAAAATAAATACAGTAGAAATATCGATAAGAGATCTAGTAATTGTAAGGAATAAATTAGGACATAAGCTAGGTAGTAGATACAAAGGGCCCTATAAGATAGTTAGAATAAAAAGAAAAAATGAACTAAGTAAGTCGTCTCCCCGACTTAGGTATACCATACACCAGTAAAACAAATATTTCCAATTTATAATAACAAATGATCCTCAACCTACCACGATATCACAGAACCACATCTCTACATAAAATAGCTGATATTAAAATGATTGATGAGCGCATCAGTCACTCTAAAACCAAATTTACAATTAAAAAATCTTAGATAGCTCAGGTTTTGAGCTAATAGGGCCTTTGCCTCACTATTTATATATAGTCAATGCCTTAAGTGCCTTCTTTTGTAGTTTTAAGATAGTACCTAAGTTGCATTTAAAGGTTTTTCCTTTATATTCTAAATTTATTAACATCTTACTTCTAAACATGTAAATAAAATATCTCAGCTGATCAGACATAAATTAAGTCTAAACTCTGTAAATAAATCAATAAGCTAGCTTTAAGCTAAATATAATAATATGGAAATAAAGCAATGAAAAATCTAAATCTAATAACAAATGCACAATCGCTCACTCAAGCATACGAGCACCCTAGCGCCCCACCAGCCAAAGGCCAACTCCGGCCTTATGGAAAAACGTTTATATGCATAACTTAGCTATTTTTGATCCGGTTTGATCAAACTTGATATTTTGCTGGATGTTGAAATTACGGGTGGGAAGCGGCGTGGCAAAATTTGTACACATACAAAATGTCCACATTTACTAAGCAAATATACATAGCAAGGTGTTCATACGGACGGAGGGACATATTGTCTAGACGTTGACGCGTACAATGCGAAGTACGTTCAAGTGGCCCATACGACACCAGGACATAGCCTGTTTCGCGCGAGCCCAAGCAGAGCGCTGTCCACCTCCCGCCCGACCGACCGTGGGGCGCAGCCGCATATCGGACGGCACGATCGCGTGGACAAATACAAATAAAACGGACAAACAATTAAAAATATGATTAACTACAGCTAATTACGAGCTAAAATAGAAGTGCTAAAATAGAAGTTTTCACAACGGAAATAGAGGCTTCTGATCTGATTACGGGATACAGAAGATTGTAGTCAGAACATAGGACTCGAAAAGGTTCATGCAAAGAATAGTTAGAACTACAGTGTTTTAAGGATAGAGGAATAAAATTTCTATTAAACTGGTTCAATAGCTCAGGAGAGTCTATTTCACCTATTAAAAGTTTATGAATAAAGATAGCACTAAGCATTACTCTACGATTAATTAAAGAAGGAAGATTGATTAAAAGAAGCCTACTGGAGTATGATGGCAAATTGACATTGCGATCCCAATTTAGACCGCGAAGAGCGAAAAGCAGAAATTGCTTTTGAACAGATTCAATTTTACTTTGGTGCGTCTCATATTGAGGTGACCATATGCAAGATCCGTACTCTAAGATAGGAGGGATAAAAAAGTATACAGAATTTTGGTTGTGTACGGATCGTCAAACTCTTTTGACCATCGTTTCACAAACCCAAGAACATTCATAGCTTTACTTACTGTAGCAGAAATATGAGGATTAAAAGTCAATTTATGGTCCATAAGAACACCTAAGTCATTGATAATATCTAACCGCTCTAAGGCAGTGTCGTTAAGGTAATAAGTTGCTATGCATGGAGTGCATTTATAAAAAGACATAACTTTTCATTTAGAGCCGTTAAGGTTTAATAGGTTTGTTTCACACCAACTCTGAAGATAATTATAATCCGATTGAAAAAGGCAAGAAGACGATATGTTTATAAAACTGAGGTAAAGCTTGACATCATCCGCGTTTATAAGCAACTGAGAATGTGTCACTCCCAATGAAAGATCATTTATAAAAAGAGTGAATAGCAATGGACCCAAATGACTACCCTGAGGAACTCCAGAGGTCATTTGGATGGTCTTAGAAAATGAAGACTTAAAGAGGACCTTTTGTGTACGCTTAGAAAGATATTGAAGAATCCAATCTAGCAAAAGGCTGGGGGTGCCAAGTGCGTTTAACTTATAAAAAAGCAGAGTATGATTAAAAGAGTCAAAGGCCTTGCTGAAGTCAGTATAAATGACGTCAGTTTGCACGGCAGTCTTGAACCCTTTGATTGAGTGAGATGTAAATTGTAATAGGTTAGTAGTTGTCGATCTACGTTTTTTAAACCCATGTTGGGATGACGAAATGATTAAGCTACAAAAATGTTGCAGTTGAGATGTTATTATTTTCTCAAATGCTTTGGGTATGGCAGACAATTTAGAAATACCCCTATAATTGGAGACTTCGGACTTCTTTCCCTTTTTATGAAGAGGAATAATATATGATTCCTTCAAGATAGGCGGGAAGGCGAAAGATGTAACGGACAGTGTAAACAACTTATGTATTGGCTTACATAAGGCCTCTGCGCAAAACTTTAATACGCAGCCTGGTATTCCATCAGGGCCAGGTGCATATATTGGTTTGACGGAACTGAGCACGCTAAGAACCGAACTTTCATCAAACACAGGGTCTAAAATGCAATTAGACGATTGCAAGTTATGAGGATATAAAGAATTTGCTTGATAAATCGAAGAGGAATAAGTTGTTTTGAAAAAATCAGCAAACATATCAGCAATTGCCTGATCATTGTCAGCTTTATTGTTTTCAAAAGACAAGTAAGACGGGTGCACTGATGTCTTACGTTTAACATTTACAAATTTATAAAATTGTTTAAGATCGCGAGAAAACCTAAGTTTAATCCTTATAGCAATGTGAATTCAGCACCATAACATTTGATCGAGCAACTACATATAGGGAAAAATCCGATGCTTTACCGGATTTTTTAAATCTTTTATAACATCTCGATTTTACGTTCTTCAAGATACATAACTCACGTGATAACCAAGGAGGTCTATCAGACCATCCTAGAGTCACACGCGGGACACAAACATCAAAGAACGACTCAAGAGTTTTATAGAAGACAGAAATGGCAGAGTCCATATCCGTGCAAGTATACAGATATGTCCAATCATTAGTTAACACGGGTTTTTATGTTTAGTAAAGTTTGTCTTGCGAAAACATCGGGTTGGAGGCATCGAGTTATTATGTCGAGACATAACACCAAAAGGAAGGTCAATGGTTATATCCAGAGTTGGATGAAAGTTGTCTTCGGGGATAACTAAGGGATCAGTCCTGGAAACATCGCAGTTGGAAGAATCCAACACAAATACCAGATCTAGTAATCTGTTACGACTATTCCGGACAGAATTTATTTGAGTTAGGGATAACTCAAGCAGATCACTTTTACTTTTAACGCGATTTCTTTCAAATTTAACATTTGTTAGTTTAATATATCTGTTAATGACTGTGCCGAATTTGATAAATATCGGGTAACTGTATCATATAGCTCCCATAAGAACGATCGGTGGAAAACAGTCACTTTGATCAATATTTTCGTTATTTCCTATACTAAGATTATAGACCGTTCTTTCGCAAACATTAGCCTTCTTAGATAAAACGTTTTTTCACTTTGATGGCTATAGGTAAGGAAAGAGTTACCAAAAAAGTGGCAAGGGTATACAAACTTTGACGCGGTCGAAGTCAGCCCCGGCCCTCTGGTTGTTTTTAAAAATGTCTATTGCTTCGGCGATTGCGAATTTTTCGGTAGAGAGGATAGATGAGTAGTGTGGCAATATGTTGGACTTAATAGTTGTTGTTTCATATGTTATGGCGAAGGTTGTAATTGAGTGGGTTTGGGAACCGTCGGTATATATTTGTGTATTTGTCGGAGTCTTCCGTTTTCTTTTTGCAAAGTTCTGACATGTTTATTTCTGGAGAGGTATTTTTTTTATTCCAGTAACTAAGTGTTGTATCAATGTTTATTAGTGTTGTGTTCCAGGGTGGTGTGGTTTGTTGCCAAAGTGTTATTGGTTGGCAAGGAATGTTCTGTAATTTGCTATATTTTATTATGTAGTCTATTGTAGAGTTGTAGTTTTGTTTTTTTGGTGGTCTATATGTTTTAAGTAAGTTGCTGATAGGTGAGTTTTTTGCAGTGATACGATATTTAATGGGGTTGGCTGTTAGAAGTTCTCTTCTGTCCTCTAATGGGGCAGATCGTGCCTCGTATAGAATATTTTGGGTGCGAGTTGTTTTAAATGCTCCAAAAGCAATTCTAAAGCCTGTGTTAACTGTCGACTTGATGGTGCGCAGGGTTGAATTTGGACTCTTACCATATATGGGAAGCCCGTAGTCTGCTTTTGAGATTAGGATTGCTTTGGTAATGTCTAGAAATGTGGATATATTGCAGTTAAATTTTGGAATTGAAAGGCATTTTGTTATGTTTGTTGCTAGCTTAAGGTTGTGTGTGAGTTGTTCTGTGTGAGCGTTCCATCTGTATTTGTTGTTAAAGTGTAGGCCTAGTATCTTTACTGATATCTCGTTTTTGATTTGTATTTGACCTGTAGTAAGTGTGCAGCTACAATTATTTTTTCTGCAAACATGCAGGTGTTTGCACTTTGTTCAGGAGAGCAAAGCGCCTGAGTAATCGCACCAGTTAGTTATAGTGTTTAGAATGGGGATAAGGTTTATGTTAATGTTTTTACTGTTATTTAGTTTTAAAATAATATTAAAGTCGTCCGCATACGCATTTACGCTGGTAGTAGGATGTTGGGTAAGAATTTCAGAGAGATTATTGTAAATTATTTTAAAAAGGACTAAGGAGAGCGGTGATCCTTGGGGGATGCCGTTGGGAATGGGATAGAAAGATGAGAAGGTTGTGTGTATGGGTACTGTGACTTTTCTGTTGGTCATAAAGTTTTTTGCGTAATTTGGTATTTTTTTCCAGTTTTCAATAATGTCAATTGGTCTAGGATTGTGTGGATTCCAATTCGGTCGAAAGCTCTCGCAAAGTCAAATGAAACTATTAACATATCATTTTTTTTTGAGATGCTTCTAGCTAATAGATGATCTATTAACAGTAGACTATCCAAAGCCGATTTCTCCTTCTTAAAACCAGTTTGACTGTTATGGATGATTTTATCATTAGAAACAAGCCACCACAGTCGCTTTGTTACAATTTTGTCGAGGATTTTTGATCGGCATGGGTTAAGTGATATGGGTCGGTAGGGTTTTAGGCAGGTTTTATCTGAATTGCGTTTGGGTATTGGAACTATTATGCTGGTCTTATAGGCTTGGGGAATATATTCCTGGTGTACTTCCTTTTAGTGTGTTAAGTGCTGCTTTAAATTCGATGACGGTTATTTTCTCTTCAATTTCTATTGCTCTTTTTCTGAGAGCGTAAGTGAGGTTGTTATAGATGTTTAGTGCTGTTCGTTTTGAATTTGACAAAATGGTAGTGAAGATATTGTCAGATGCTGCCTCTGAGAGGCTTTCGCAAAAGAGTTCTGCGATTTCTTGATTGTCGGTGGAGTATGTATTTGGGTTAGGGTTGAGGATGCAGTGTATGTATTTTTGGGAATTAAGCCCTCAAAATCTCCTGATGTTGTTCCAAATTGTTTTAGGTGGCGTGTCAGGTGCTATTTGTTCTGTAAACTGTTTCGTACTATTTTTTTTGATAATTTTAGTGTTCGTCTAAAGAGTGCGTTTTTTTAAATAGTAAAATATTTTCTGTTGTTATTTCTCTTTTCAGTCTGTGCCATATTCTTTGTTTTTCGTTTCTTAGTGTTTGCAAGTCTTTATTCCACCGCATCATTGGGTGTGTTTGGGGGATAGCTCTGTGAGCGCTCGAAATAATGATTTTATTAATTGTGGCAGCATCTTTGTTTATGTTTGTGCTTGTTGGTATCTGCGAGGAATGTTCTTCTGCTATTGTTGAAATTTGTTTCCAGTTAGCTTTATTTGTAATGAATTTGGGCTTACCTGTTATATATTGTGTATTTGTTTCCCTAGAGGCAAAAGTAATATTAGTATTGGGAAGTGGTCACTGCCATGAAGATCGTCTTCTGTTTGCCATGTGCTATCAATTTTTAGCAACGGACTGCTAAGAGTTAAGAGTGTTGTGGGTACTGAGATGTGTTGGTGATCCGTCGTTGAGTAGTATGTAATTTGACTGTGCAATGAATTTATCTATAACTTTTCCTCTGCCGTTATTTGTATTTGAGCCCCAGGTTTTATGCCAGCCGTTAAAGTCTCCGGTGACTATTGTAGGTATGCGTGAAGTTTCTAGGACTGCTTGAATGTTAATTAAGGAAACTTTTTGAGTTGGTGCAATGTATGCAGCTATGAGTCTAAATTTTTGTTTGGATATACATTCTACGCAAATCGCGTCAAAATCATCATTGAGGGTTACTTCTTGAGATTGTAGGGATTTCTGGATCAGTATTGATACGCCTCCATAGTAGGGGCTGTATTTTTTGATAAGATTTGATAATTGGTGGGTATGGGTTAGACGTCTGCATGAATGGCAAAAAAAACACATTCAAATGTACAAAGTCAAAATTGAATTGAGTGAATACTTGTACAAAACGAAATGAGAATGAGTGAGTGACTGAAGTCGTGTTTCACTCGGCTGCTGAAAAATATACCCGAAAAGAAACGAAGTGAGTGAGTGAGCAGCAGAAGTAATTAAATGTTGTATATTGAATACATTCGAATATTGACAGCTGTTTTCTGCTGTGTTATCTGTTAAAAGAAAGAGGAAAAAATAAAGAAAATATAGAAATGTATTTTTTGTTGTGAATTATTTAATTTATATATATATTTATTACATATAATTTATATTTGAGTTTAAAAACATAATTTTATTAATGTTATTTGGATTAGAAGCTATTGAACATCGCTTTTCTGTTATTAAGTTTCTTGCGATTGAGAAAGTTCTCTCAGAAGCTGCGCTGCTGGCTGGGATACAAAATATTTGGCAGCTGGTTTTATGCAGTATTGGGAAAAAATGTTTGTGCATGTTCCACCAGGCCAAAACGTCAAAATTGGTTGAGTATGGAACATTTATGTTTGTATAGCCTGCTATTTCCATTTCAATCTGATCTGTATTGGAGTTAACCTGGACAGCTTCTATGAACTCATCAAATTCATCGCTAGCTGTTTGAGTTTCAAAAGTTTCACAACTTGACTCTACTAAAAAATTCTGCATTATAGTTTTGCAGTCATTTATTGTTGTTTCCCTTTCATTTTGAGAAAATTGCTTTAGCTTATTTGTTGGTGGAAACAGAAACAATGCAATGCTATGATATTTTGATAAATTTGGAGTAATTGTATCCAAAATTTGAGATCGTAGTGAAAACTTCATTGATTCAATTAGTTCAATATCACTGTATTCGAACTGACATTTTTTTTTTAAATTATATATATTTGGTAGAACCAAATGAATAGTCGGGCGTTTAACTGCTTCTAGTTTTTTGGAAACGTTTTCAAATGCTTCTAACAGACAGACTATGGCAGCTAAATTATTCTTATTAATTCCTTCAATTCTATATTCTTGACCTTTTCCTTTCAAAATTGAAATTATTTCCGTCCAATTACTATCTACTGACTTAAGCAAATAGTATACGGTGTTCCAGCGTGTTGGGCAAAAGCTTTTTAGCGAGAGACCCAAAGAAGAATTAGCTCCAGACTTTTTAAAATACTTCACCAGCTTTGTACAATGTGATACAATATTTGCAAGCTCAGGAACAGACTCAATTAATTTCTCGACGGCGTTGTTCAATAAATGATTGACACAATGAATTTTTTCTAAGTTGCAGAAGGCTTTAACCATGTTGGACCCACGATCAGTAACAATAACTGGATTGTCCTTTTCGAGGTCACATCCAAAATCTCCTAAAATGTCGCCGATTTTTGCACGTACATTTGCACCTAAACAAAGAATAATGAATTTAACACTTTTACATATGTACATATTAAATATAGATACATACCTGTGCAGGAGACTTCCTTCATTGACTTCATGGCTAATAATCTGTCAACAAGAGCTCCATCCTTAATGTAGTGTATGGTACAGGACAAGTAAGACGATTTCAAAAAATTGTCTGTCCATATGTCACTGGTAATGGCGTATCCAAAACTCTTACATTTTTTAATTTCATCTTGAATCGGTCCAAAGTGTGTGTCGTATATTGCACCTATATTCCTTGATATAGTTGTTGGATGCGGTAGCAATTTCTCGACGTCGACATTACTACCAAAAATTGCTCCCACTTTAATCAAAAACGATGCAAAGTTTTTGAGTCCGGAATCTTCGACAATTTTAAACGGGCGACAATTTTTTATTACCCATTCGGTAACAACATTAACAGCCTCATGCTTTGTTTCAGAATTTGTTTCGATTAGTGAAGTTTTCTCTGCTTTACGGGCGTTCACAATGTAGCATTTGTGTTTTACCAAATTGGATGTGCTACCTGAAAACTTCAAAACCGAAAAACACATTTTGCAAGCAAGAAACCCATTCAACTCAATTCCACATTCGTTTTGGATTTTTGCAAAATATCGCCACACTTCGCTTCGCCCACTTTTATCAGTTAAGCTGTACAATCCACTTTGTAGCATTTTTTTTATTTCGTCGCTTTTAAGCAACGCGCTCTCCTAAATTATATATGTATATGTATTTTAATCAAATAAATATTAAATCTGCAAATATCAACACAGAAACAATTTATAGACGGTCACAACTACACATTTTGTTAGTAATACTGAAACACAAGCTATAAACAAAACAAAACACAAAAACAACACGGTGGCATTTGCCGACAAATACATACATTTCTTTCTGCATCTTCGCCTTCCATTTCACACGTCTGCACACAATTTCCCAAAGCACAAAGTGAGTACACAAAGTATTCTGCGAACTACTTGAGTAGTTCGAATGTTCTCGAAGTTTTCTTTTCATTTTGCTCTCCTTTCGTGATACTCTCTTTTTCGAGACGAAACACAAAATGTTCGTCTAGCGAAACAGTACTATACACATTCGTCTCATTCTGTCTTTTTCACTCACTCATATTCTACTCAATTCGAATGTACTCAATGTGGCTTTGTTTTGAATGCATTCATGCAGACGTCTAGTATGGGTGTGTGATGGATATTTATTATAAAATGTTAGGACCCATAAGGGTTTCTTGCAAAGATATTAAATGTGGTGTGAGTTTATAAATTAATGTTTGAAGTTCGTTGTAGTTATTCTGATAACCATTTATGTTCCATTGAACGATTTTAATATTCATTTTGGTTAGTTCTTGGTTAGTTTTTGGTTAGCTCTAAATTCTATCGCTGTCGCTGTTGTTTTTATACCCTTGCAGAGGGTATTATAAAATTGGTCAGATGTTTGTAACGCACAGAAGGAAACGTTTCCGACCCCATAAAGTATATATATTCTTGATCAGCATGAGAAGCTGAGGTGATATAGCCATGTTCGTCTGTCCGTCTGACCGTCTGACCGTCTGTCCTTCTGTCCGTCCATGCGTATGCGTTTTACTCAGCCATCTTAAGAGCTATCGGGCTGAAATTTTCTTTCTGTGCTTTTTATTATCTGGAGCAGATCAAGTATGAAAATTTTCAGGATCGGACCACTATATCATATAGCTCTAGAGGAAACACTTTCATAAAAATTCATAAAAACTGGAGTATTTCCAAGAAATTGTGATAGTATTGAATATAAAACATCAGATCCCAAAATTTGAATCTGATCGGATAAATAGAACACAAGTTACAGTCGATATGAAACGGTTCAAGCGCTGCCGGCAGCGCTGCTTGCTGCCTACTACGTTATCAGCAAAACAACAGAGCACATGCATACACACACAGACGCAACGCTACGTAAGCTAAATGTGTATGCGTGACGTGCTTTGCTTAGGGAATGATGGAAGAAGAAGAAAAAATTCGAGAGTAATAATGTTTTCTTTAAATATTGATGGTCCTGCAACCATTCTTCCCTGCGGAAAGAAATTTCAAAATGTAAAAATATTATTGCTAAGGACTGCAAGGGTAAATAAACTTCGGCATTGCCGAAGTTAGCTTCTTTGATATTTATACTTATTCTTGTTTAGGGTTTTTGGTTTTTGTAAGTTGCGATTTGAGGGTTTAAGGTTGGTTGCTAAACCGATGTTTTTTTCCTTAGGAAAAATACGAAGTTTTAGGTCCTTAGTTTGTTCGCAGATTAGTTGTTTTGTGTTGGCGGGGTCATCTAGGTCCATTTCTTCAGACTGTTGACTTCTTTGTGTGTTTAATGTTGTGGTGTTGTGTGTGGTGGTTGAGATTTTTGATACAAACTTTATAAATCTGATCCTTGCATGTAAAGGGCGTACTTCATATTGACGGCTTTTGGAATTAACCGTAAATATTCCTGAGTTGAAGTCAGTGGTTTTCAGCAGTTGATTGGGCGTTGCCACACATAACGCTCTTTTCTTTAAAATTAAAATAATTTTGAAGATTTTTTACTTGTGCATCCAAAGTAAATTTTTACTTTAATATCAGTTCAGTAGTTTCCTTTGTAAATTCGATTTTTAAAGGCTGACAAAATCTTACTGATTGTAGAGTAGAGTATAATTCAGCCAAATGACTTGATCGCATTTAATCGTAATAGAATTATCGTGGTTACAATAAATGAATGATCCAATCCAAATTGATCATCTTCTTGAAATTGCAGCTTGTAAATGCTTTATCTTGTAGAGCCGTCGAAACAATAACTTAATATTTATTTATTTATGTGTTACAGCAGTCGACGAAAAAGCTCATTATAGGAATAACAAGTCTTGACGTCATCCGCAAACATGAGCACGCGTGAATGAGCCAAGGCCAAAGGCAAATCATTTATAAACAGTGTAAATAACAGTGGGCCCAGATGACTGCTTTGGGGTACACCTGACGTAACTCGAACAGTTTTAGATATCGACGAACGAAAAGACACCGTTTGGGTTCTGCCAATAAGATACGACTTTAATCAAGCCAACAGTTTTGGGGAAAAACCCATTATGTTAAGTTTCGCGAGAAGCATAGAATGATCAACCGTATCGAAAGCCTTACTAAAGTCAGTATAAATAACATCAGTTTGACACTTTTTACGGAAGCCATGGTGATTACCCTTGTAGTCAATTCTAAAAGGTTAGTAAGCGACGAACGACCTTTCATGAAGCCATGCTGACAAGGAATAATAAAAGACTCCTTCCAAATATCAGGAAAGCTACAAGTCTCACTCGATGTCAAGAATAACCGAGATAAAGGCTTAGGTATATAATCAGGACCGGGAACGAAGGAAGACGTCATAGATGACAAGCTAGAGATAATACAGTCTTCTTGTGGGATTGAAAAGGGATAGGGTGTGGGATCCGAAACAGTAGTAGAATAAGTCAACTGAAAGAATTTAGCAAACAGATCTGCATTAAGTCTGAAGGCGCACGGTAGTACATTAGAGCGTCTTTTGGAATTAACAAAGTTGTAAAATCTTTTGGGGTTCTTAAAAAATTCAACCTTACAGCGAACGATATATTTATTGTAGCATTGAGTGCTTAAAAGACAAAATTGAGATTTAAATTTGTTTTACGAAAACATCTACGACGAGAATTTGCAATGTTATTGAATGAATTAGTAACGGAACTGTAAGAAATAGAAACTTCAATGGTAGGGTGATAGGGATCTTCAGGTTTCACTAGGGGCTGTGTTCGGGATACAGCACTAACAGTGGGATCAGAGACAAAAACAAGATCAAGGATTCTGTTAGAAGAGTTATGGAAATTCAACTGATATAGCGGACATTCAAGTAGGCTATCAAGAAAAACATGTTGAGATGAAGGAATTAAGAAAGATAGATCATCATATCATCAACAAGCCAAGAAATATTACGCAAGTTGAAATCACCTAAAACTATAAGGATATCACGATGTTTAAGACGATTAAAAATAGTTTGCAAAGCATCAGCATAGTGCATGTAGGTCATAATATTAGAAGCTGGAGGAATATATGAACAAGAAATATATAAGCCAAAGTTGGAACATGTAACTTCGACGCAAATAAACTCAACACCTAAGGGCAGATCAATCGGCACAACACTTGAACACAGATTCGAGTTAGCAGCAATGAGTACTCCACCGCCACGACGACCAACACGATCAAGCCTATGAGAAATTAAGTTATTAGAAAGAATTTCATTATCCAAAACAGAGGAGTTAAGCCAAGTTTCAAAGAAAGCAAATATGTCAGCCGAAAAGGTTTGGCTATCACAGAACAGGTTCGAGAGCTTGGTAAGAAGTCCTCTTACATTTTGATAATGAATGCGAAGACTAGACGTTATTAGTTTTTTTAAGCAGAAGATAAATTAGGAAGGAGGACAGGCGATGGACGGAAGCGCTTATTGGGCGCAAACTCGTGTACAACTAGGCCCTCTGGCCAGAAATTAGTGTCAACCATAGCTGAGAAATACTCATTTGGTACTGTAATTTTAAAAGAGGATATTTCGCAAGGCCTAGAGTACTTAAACTTTTGAATTAAAACTTTAGCAGGGCATATATTACCAATGTAAGCTGCCACAGACGACTCAGAAGTATCTGGAGCAAGCCTAGAGATAAATAATTGTTTGCGATGAGGCACTACAGCTAGTAAAGGAGGAGGAGCATTGGGATCCGCAAGTGATTGAGAGCCAGCATGATCCTGTGATTGATCAGAGTTCCCGTGAGGGATAGATTGAGGTACACCAGGGCTTGTAATGGGTACTTCAATCTGAAAAGAAGAGCATAAAGAGGGACAAGAAGATGGTGTAGGCGAAAGTAAAAGAGAGATCTGGCGACTTCTTACGAGGCAACTCAAGGGTGCATTTCTTGGGCAACTTCTTAGAAGGTGGAACAAACTTGAATTGCGACAATAAATGTACGCTAGAGTCACACTCGATAGACAGCTGTTTGGCCAGTTTGTTTAAAGAAAGAAACTTTAAACGAATATCCCTATACATACGGCTAAAATCAAGCTGCTGGCTGGCACAAGATGGGCAAGTCCAGCGCATTAAGCCAAGCTCAGGCTTAGACACAGACAAACCAGAAAATTTGTCGTAGTCGCGGCCATTGAGGCCAGCACATTTTAAGTGAATAAGATTATCGCAAAGCCAACAAGATATTGCTCTATACGGATCATCAAAACGATCAGAATGCTTGCAAGTAGGTAGACAACAAGCCATTGAAAAGCCAAAAGAAACACAAGGCAAAAAAAAATTAATAAATAAATTTATATATATAAAAATATATAGAAAAATTTAAATATACAGCACTAAGATAATTATCGATAAGAAATCAATAGTTACAAATAAAACAAAGAGACAGCTAGAGTGCACAGCACAAGAGAGAGTGCAAGAACAGTATAAGCCGATCTTTGAGAGGCGGCCTCACAAAAGTGATTACGCGGGAGAGAAGCTGAGCACAAGCACAAAGCAGAGAAAACAACAAAACCACTAGAACTGATGGTATGATGGGGGCGATGAGGGGAGCAACTGCAGAAGCAATGACGAGAGAGAAAAATAAAAAGAAAAAAAATTAAATGCACCAAACACTAACCACGAAACAGAAAAAACTGTTTAAACTATTTAATTTGGCGAATTATGGAAATAAAAAACAAGGTTGTCAAGCAAACAATACCAGCGAAAACGTAAACAAACTAAGCACAATTAAAAATTGAGAGAAAACAATAAATATTAATAAAAACTCAGTAGCTATGCAAAAACACGACCGTCACGTCAGAGAGCAGAAGCTTTTTGTTTTGCGTTCATTTAACTCGGTCGCAAGCATTTTTAATTTTTTACGCAATAATATTTTGGTTTTCTTACACTCTGGCTTTTACCACTGGTGGGTGAAAACAAGAGTTATTTTATTTTGCTATTTTAAACTAATCCTAGCATTTACACTTGAATTCAGACTTAAAGGAGCTGATTTAATATCTGAGTCTCCATCGCTGATGGGGGAAAACTGCAGAGTTTCTTTTTCTCGAAGGAAAAGTTATGTAACTTGAAAAATGTAAAATCGAGATGCTGTAAAAGATTTTTGAAATCGGGTAAATCATCTTATTTTTCCCTTAATGTAGTCGCTCGAATTTACAATGCTATAAGAATTATCTTTAGCAATCTTAACTCAAGTTCTCTCGCGATCCTAAGCAATTGTATAACTTTGTCAACGCAAAACGTAAGACAACAGTGCACCCGTCTTACTTGTCTCTCGAAAGCAATGTAGCTATTAATTAATTATATAGACTTAGTCGTACAACGCTCAGTACAAACAAGTGGCCCATATAACACCAGGCCCGGGCCTGTTACGAATGACCCTAAGTAAAGTTAATGTTACAACCTCTATCCACTCCGACCTAAGAGCATAGGCGTATTACATATATAAACATAAATTAAACTAAAGAAATAGAAAATATTAAATGTAATAAAATAATAGGTTACATATAAAAAGAAAACAGGATAGGTTGAAATAAAGATGATTACAACTAATTACGAGCGAGGAAGGACAAGATCGCAGTTTTTATACCCGGAAGCGATGTTTCGGAACCGATAACGTGCCAAAGTCTGTTGTAGTCACTACATAGTATACGAAAAGGTTCATGCAGAGAAAAGTTAGTTGTGCAAGTGGGAAGTATAAGCGGTGTGAAATTGCGGGTCCTTTTAGATGGAACAGAAATGTTAATTTGGTTGAACAGCTCGGAAGAGTCAATCTCACCATTCAAAAGTTTGTAAAGAAAAGTTACACCAAGCATTGTTCTACGATTAGTTAAAGAAGGAAAGTTTATTAACTGAAGTCGACTAGAATAAGATGAAAGTTGTACAGTTGGATCCCAGCGCAAATCACGAAAGGCAAAGAGTAAAAACTGTTTTTGTACAGATTCTAATTTGTTTTGATAAAACTCATTTTGAGGAGACCAAACACAAGATCCATACTCCAATATGGGGCCGACTAATGAAGTATAGTGTATTTTGGTAGTATGTGGATCCTTGAACTCCTTCGACCAGCGCTTTATAAAGCCAAGAACACTCTAAGCTCTACTAACAGTAGTCGATATATGCTGATTAAAACTAAGTGGTGGTCTATTAAGATCCCCAAATCTTTTACAACCAAGGAAGTATTATTAATTCTTTCTAACGGGAAATTATTTAAAAAGTAACTCGTTAATTGGGAAGAACTTCTATAAAAAGACATAACTTTGCACTTAGAACGGTTTAGAGATAACAAGTTAGTCCTACACCACCCCTGAAAAGCATTCATGGTATGGTATGACATGAGAGAGAGTCTACGATGCGATTAGCGATTTTTACATCATCGGCATACATAAGAACTCTGGAATTTAAAAGAACGGTGGGGAGATCATTAATAAAAATATTTAATAGTAAGGGGCCAAGGTGACTGCCCTGTGGGACTCCCGATTCAACATAAATGATCTTAGAAAGGGAGGACCTAAAAACAACCCCTCAACGTCATAATTTTCTCAAACAGTTTAGGTATCGCTGACAATTTAGAAATTCCTCTGTAATTAGTGACGTCGGATTTATAGCCACATTTGTGAAGAGGTAAAATAAACGAATCCTTCCATATAGTTGGAAACTCGGACGTTGTAACGGACAACTCAAAAAGCTTAAGTAAAGGCGAGCACAATGACTCCGCACAGAACCCGGGCCCGGTGAGTATACCGGCTTAATCGTCATTAGTTTCTTAGCTACCGAACTTTGCGTTATAATAGGATTAGGAATGCAGTTGGATTTCGTTATAGGATATGGATATATCTGACTAGAGTTGTACTTAGTTGATATGTACGTAGTCGAGAAGAAGTTAGCAAATAAATTAGAAATAGATTGATCAGGAGAGGCCGAATCATTATTAAAAACTGCAAACGATGGAAGGGAGATAGAATTTCGCTTTGAGTTAACGAAACTATAGAGCTCTTTAGGATTTTCGGAGAATTGCAACTTGCAACGTTGTAAGTAATTATTATAGCATTTAGAATTAGAAACAATAAAATTTGATTTAGCAACCAAGTAACGAGACAGATCCGATGATAGACCCGTGACTTTATATTTTTTGTAATACCTAGACTTAAGATTCTTCAGTTTTGACAGCCCCTGCGTTAACCATGGTGATTTTTGCGTCACCACAGGAGACACTAGGGGTACACAGTCATTAAAGATCGAGTCAACAGTGGTATAAAATAAAGAAATGGCGGAATTCATATCCGTACAAGTGTATAAATTAGTCCAATCGGTATTAACAATGGCATTGTTTAGTGCGACAAAGTCAGTCTTCCGAAAACATCGGGTGCGTACCGTAGGATCACAGTCGGAGATGGGCTCGCGGCTGGGAAACTCAATAGATAATTCTAAAGTTGGATGATAACTATCCTCTGGCAACGTCATTGGACTAGTTCTAGATACATACTTCACAAAAACTGGGATCAGAAGTAAAAATCAGTTCCAGAAATCTGCCAGACGTATTAGAAATCGAATTCAGCTGGGCCAACGAAAGCTCAAGCAGACCATCAATAAAATCGTGACACCCAGAGGGCAGCAACGTTTTGCTACCATTAAGTGTTGACCAAGTCATAGTGGGCAGGTTAAAGTCCCCTAGGACAATTAATAAGTCTCTGACAGAAAGTAGTTCAAGTATAAATTTAATAGATTCTAAGTGTATTTCCGATTGGGGCGGAATGTAAGAACAGGTAACAAAAATGGAAAAACGAGTAAAAGATACCTTAACGCATATAAATTCGATAGTTTTTAAGACAGGTATTGTTATCAGACCCGATGATAGGGCGGAATCAACAGCAATAAGAACTCCACCATCCCTACGATGAAGGAATCCTTGTTTGGCCCCGTGTCTTCCTTTTTCTGGATGTAAATTTCACAATTTCACAAGTTATTCGGCCAGAAGCTAGAACTGCAGATACAGTCAAAAAACTCAATTGGAACACTGATTTTAAAAGATGAAATTTCTCTAGAATATGAAAATTTGAACTTTTCTATTGATATATGGGAGACATTCAGTTTAGCCCGAATGTGGGCCATGACATCATCCGATGTAGCATCAGGGAGAAGTCTCAAAACAAAAATGTGTTTTTTAGGTGCCACTCCCATTAATGGTTTCGGCATTGCAGGTATTACATCAGCTACCGCATTAATTGTAGCATCAGTTGCAACAAGTGGCACTCCGGCAATACTATCGCTAGAATCCCTATCAGCAAAATCAATTGGTGTAGATTCTTGCCCAGACAAAACGCACACAACAGACATCGTCTGCGGAATTGGAGTTTGCATTGGTTGAGAAGGGGTCGGAACCGATATAGATGTGGATACCGGCAAATACAAGGACAAATTAGAAGTCTGTTCTCCTGCCTGCGCTTTCGAGACTCAATCAGTAGCGTTAAGCTACTAAACTGAGACAGCCTTAAACTCTTGCGAGAGTTTAAGAAAACTGGCAGACAGACTCATCAGGTTATCCTTTGTTTGCCGCATGAAAAATTCCATTTCATCTTCCACGATCCGGCATGACTCACATCCAAATTTGAGACCCTTTTTTTGATCTAAAAGATCCCCTTCCTTTTTCAATTCGATTCCATTTTTAACCGAACAGACAGGCATTATGAGTTAATAAGATGAATTAATAACCAAACAAATAAAAATAAGAAATGTATTGGTATTAAAATATATAACTCACTCTGAGGTCCAGAAATAATAAGAAAGCGAGATATTGAGGGTGCACAAGGGTTAAAAGATAAAGAGAGCACTATAGAGTCTAAATTACAGACACACAACAGACTGCAGTATGAGCGCAAATAACGGCGACGAGTGATACGAAAACGAGAGAAAAAAAAAGTAAAAGAGCGCGAGCGCGGGAGCTAGAAATCACAAAAACAAAAACACTGCAACAAGAACTCACGGAAATTGCAAGACAACAACAAAGGAGCGTTGCTTGTGATTTACAAGAAAGAAAAAAGGTGGGAAAGAGTGAAAAAAAAAACAACAAAGATTATAAACAGAATTAAGGTTGTTAAAAATTATTAACACAAACACACAAAAACGCAAACGAGTGATATGGTGCAAGTTAGATTT
This sequence comes from Drosophila willistoni, assembly GCF_018902025.1. Lineage (NCBI taxonomy): Eukaryota > Metazoa > Arthropoda > Insecta > Diptera > Drosophilidae > Drosophila > Drosophila willistoni. The sequence goes on along the minus strand of NW_025814133.1, from coordinate 640,104 downwards.
AATATTATAATTATAATTTTCGATCGCGATGCCGATAAAACAAAATAAAAAATTATAAAATCAGTTAAAACGCGGGAGCTTAAAAAAAAAAACGTCCGTCTTCCTCGAGAGCATTGATGTTTGATTTTTCCAAAACAACTTATTCCTCTGCGATTTATCAATTGAATCCTACATCCTTATGACTTGCAATCGTCTAATTGCATCTCAATCCCTGTGTTTGACAAAAATTCGGTTTTCAGTGTGCTTAGTTCCATTAAACCAGTGTATGCTATGGAAGGAATCCTATGATATTCTTCTTCAGAAAAATTGAAAAAAATTCGAAGCCTCTAATTATATTTCCAATTGTCTGCCATACCAAAAGCATTGAGAAAATTATAAAATATCAATTGCAGCATTTTCGTAGCTCATTTATTTTGTCATCCTAACATGGGCTTAAGAAACGCAAATCGACCATTATTAAACTATGTATTAGAATTTACTTCTCACTCGATGAAAGTATTTAATTATTCAATTTTTTACCCTTGCAAAAAGGGTATATTAATTTTGGTCAGAAGTGTGCAAAGCATAGAAGGAAGCATCTCCAACCATATAAAGTATATATATTCTTGATCAGCATGACGAGACGAGTTCAAATAGCCATGTCCGTCCGTCTGTCCGTCCGTATGGATCAGCGCAAACTCCTCCTAGACCGTATGATCTATAGAGCTGAAATTTTGCATGTAGGCTTGTATATAGTGCACATGTTGTATATCTCGGATTCCGCCAGACCGGACCACTATATCATATAGCTTCTCAATAACTTTGTTATTTTTGAGATATTGTCGTGAAATTTAATATAGGTGAGTTTATTACACATATATGTAAACGACTATGCCAAATTTGATCAAGATCGAGTGACTATATCATATAGCTCCCATAGGAACGATCAGTGGAACACAGAATTTGATCATGATCGGGTGACTATATCATATAGTTCCCAAAGGAATGATCGGTAGTAAACAGTGACTTTGATCAATAACTTCGTTATTTGCTATGCTAAGATGGTAGATAGGTCGTTCTTGCGTTAAACCATTTTTAACTTTTACGGCTACAGATGAGGATAGAGTAACAAACAACTTGCAAGGGTTTTGGTTTTTTTATAAATTAGATCCCAAAATTCAAATCGCATAAAATCAGATCGCATAGATAAAATAAAAGTTACAGTCAATATTTATCGACTCTGCTGAAACTGTATGTGTAAGAGTGGCAATCGCTGGCGTATGTAAGTTACAAACAATCTAGCGAACTGCCCCTGCACTAAGTCTTAGAAGAATCTGTGCAGCTGCAACGTCGATGTCGAATTCCACATAAGCATAAATACGCTGACACAGCGTCTGACCAAGAGCCCATAGCATGACCATACGCCTTACATATTTACTTCCTATGTATTTAGCTTTAGATTCATATTCCCACTTATGTATTTAGTTTTAGATTCATATTCCAATTTATGTACTTAGGTTTAGTTCTCTTTTATTTCCTTCAATATATTCAGTTTTTGTATAATCCTTTAACAATAAAGAAGCATAACTCCGGCACTTAGCCGAAACACAATTTATCATCTCTAATATATTGCTGATCCACAAGGACGGTGATTCAGATACCTAATCGTATCTCATCCTAATCAACATAAATCAATCCATAAGCTGGATCCCACCTACGGCAACCCCTAACAGGAACCAGTGGAAATATACGACATCTTAACTTGTATATGTATGTATGCACACATATAATTGGTTTGCAAAGGGTTTAGGGGGAAAAAAGAACATAAAGTTGAAAAGTAGAAAAATCGACAAAAGCTAGATTTTGTGTTGGCAAACGCTATTGTTTATGAATTATAGCGTTGCAGTTTTTTTTTTTTGTGTTTTTAAGTTTGAACTCTGTAAAGTTAAACCTAGGTATGTAAGCTAGATTACGTTTGCACACAACTTGTTTTAGTAAATTCGAAGAATATACTTAGGCTGCTCTGGGATCCCAGCGCAACCAAATTTATGTACCTTAAGGCTTTTTTGAGCCCGAGTAGCTTAAGTAAATATTTACCGAATTTACGAGTATAGCGAAATAATAATGGAGTTTGAAGGTTTTGTTTGTGAGTTGATGAATTCAATTACAGAAAAAGAATTTTGAACTTGTAAAAAGACTGCAAGGGTATAGCCGAAGTAAGCTCCTTTGATATTATTACTTGTTTCTTAAATTTCGGCTCTGTAGTTTTTACGGTCTACAGACGGCTATATGAACGGCTCGTCGTGCCGATCAAGAATATATATACTTTATATGGTCGGCGATGCTTCGTTCTGCACGTTGCACTCTTTTGACCAAAATTACAATACCCTTTTTGCAAAGGTATAAAAAAGGCCTTTTAAAAGTTTGTGTACCTATGTAGAATTCTGCGCACAATGAGGAAACCCGCGATTACCGTTAAATTTTTCAGCTTATACTTTTCGTTAATAATTTTCTCGGAAATTTTTTAGCACAACTGTGTTAAAGAGTGCAAACAAATTTTAAAATTTTTTCTCAAACGTTAAATATTAATTGTCTACACGCATACCACTACCACCAGTACATATTCCAAATTTTGTGTCTATAGCTTGTATAGTCTTTTAAAAGGTCAGTTCTATCTAGTTTTTGGGCGCGTAAGGGGGCGTGGCAACATTTGGATTCGATGCGCAATGCGTTATTAACTATCAAAATTTTTAAAAACAGGCTATAATGAATGAAATAATCATAAAATTACATTACGTGTTTTACATAATTATAATGCTCTTAATAATTTTTTTTAACATTTTGAACTCGTTTTTTTAGTTACACTGTTTTTTTTAGTGTAAAGCAAATTTCTCACTTTGTGTGTGCTGCGACATACACAACTGAAGAAACCTCATTTCTGACTGTATGGGTGCCGACCGCTGCTATAGAGTATCTGTGAGATTTACTAAAGTGCAGGATTCGTCAGCATAGTATTACGTCAAAAACAATGCTGGCGGATTTTATTATTAAAGATTGGAGCAAAATAACCATTGAACAATACCCGCAAGCTTGTAGATTCTATGCATGGACGTCTGGCGGAGTTGTTAAAGAAAATGAAGTAGGTGAGTCGTCTAGCCGACTTAGGTATACCATACACCAGTAAAACCAAATATTTCAAATTTATAATAACAAATGGATTTACGTATTTTAAAAACTCAATGATATGAGCACACCAACGCCGCCACCAGCCATCGGCCAAATCCGGCAAATTTGGAGTCTCTAGTTAGTATAGTGTTTGAGAAAATCGGTTTTGTTTAATTTGTGAAGCGGTGGGCGGCGTGACAAACAAACTCGATAACTGTACATACTGTACTACACGAGACTACATACCAAATTTGGTGGCACTAGCTTTCATAGTCTCCGAGATACCATTCACCCTATGGGTGTATGGTATAAAGAAACTGCCCAATGAAATATAAATTAAAACCGAAAAGCATATATGCGGATTTTTTCAAAGTACATAAACAGACTGTTGGAGGAGAACTCCTCAACTTAAACTCATTAATTTAATTATTCTGATATATTAACCATTATGTTAAATAGTTAAACTATCGATATATCGCAAGCTCAAAGAGAATTCAATATAGCATCACTAATTGCTTTCTTCTTGCCTTTCCCTTTACATTGTACTTTGAATTGCTCTCTCACGTAGCATATAATTTTAAGAATATACTGTACCAAGAGAACTAGAAAGCGACGGACGCAAATAAACGTACAAACTGTATAAAGTGGTCTAATCTTTTCGGTTACATTGTGGAACAACAAAGGCAAGGGATGTTATGAGGCATCGAATCTACTAACGATCTATCTATTAACTGGCCGAGAAATTGGCCAACATTTTGGCGACCGTGACAGGATGGAAACTTGCTGTTAAATAAGTTTTTGTTTACCACGTTTAAACTCTCCACAATTAATTGTGCCTTCACGAGATCGACTTCTCACCAACACATCCGAGATACCAACATCAAGCTTCCAGAGCACATTTCTAAGCTACTCAAAACCAGGAATACCCTCAATAGACAATGGATACGGTCTCGACAGCCTATAATCAAAGCAAGATGTAATCATCTAAACTATATAATCCGCAGAGAGATATTTATTTTTACCAACCAACAATGGAATAGAAAGCTAAGCAAAATGAACAAATGTAGTAGGCCGTTTTGGAACACCACGAAAGCAATCAAAAGAAGGAAACAGTATATTCCCACCTTATATGAGGCTGATGTGGCTGATATAACCGGAATTGAAAAAGCTAATCTATTAAGCAATTCCTTTGCATCTAAACACAGCTTGACATCCTCGTACTCAAATCCGATTACAATAGACTTGGTTGCCAATACTGTGCAAAACAATATGCCAGATCAGATTCAGATCAATAAAAATTACTCAATAAAATTACGACCAGCGAAATAGTTTCCATCCTAAAAACCCTGAAAACAAAAAACTCCAGCGGTCCAGATAACATAAGGAATATTTGATTAAAAAACCTTCCAGCAAATGCCATTAGTTTTCTCGCTACTCTATACCATAGCAGCCTACAAATAGGATATTTCCCAAATCCTTGGAAAATAGCTAAAGTTATCCCAATTGTCAAAGCTGGAAAACCTCCGGACAACCCACAAAGCTATAGGCCTATTAGTCTATTAAGCAGTCTCTCCAAAATATTTGAAAAAATAATAAAAAGTAGACTCCTAGTCCACCTAGAAACACATAATATTTTACCACCTGCCCAATACGGCTTCAGAGCTGGTCTAAACTGCTCATTCCCAACCAAGAAACTAAGAAGCTACGTTCAAAATACTTTCTCCAACAAACAGTCTGTTGGACTCGTCACTCTGGATATTGAAGCTGCTTTTGATACAGTCTGGCACGAAGCACTCATTTTCAAACTAATAAACACCCACATATCTTGTAAACATTCTGAGAAGTTTTTTGCTAGATCGCCCCTTTTATATTGAAATAGATGGAAATATGTCAACAACAAAAAAGCTACTATCTGGTGTCCCACAGGGTTCAGTTCTAGCGCCAGTGCTTTTTAACGTCTTCATATACGATATTCCGCAACATCCCCGATGTAAGCTATCGATGTTTGCAGATGACACAGCCATCTATTGTAAAGGCACGTATTATGCTGACGTTAAACAAGCCCTGCAAAGCGGACTAAACGAACTCGAAGCTTACTACCATAAGTGGAAAATAAAAGTTAATGCCACCAAAACTAAACTAATGCCATCTTCTTTTCCAAGAAAAGAAAGGCTTGCTTTCTCCCTGACGGGCCTCTGAAAATCTGCAACTCTCCAGCTAACTGGGTAGATACAGTGCGATACTTAGGTATCCACTTCGATAAAAAGCTTACGTTTAGCACTCATGTTGGTGCCACAATCAATAAGATTAACAAAACTATCTGCACCCTTTACCCAATTATTAACCGAAAATCTAAACTTTCCTCAGCTAACAAAATGATCATATTCAAAACCATTTTTCTCCTTATACTAACCTACGGCTCAAGTACCTGGAAGAGAAGTGTTGCATCTCACATCAAGAAGTTGCAAGTATGCGAAAACAAAATATTAAAGCTTCTACTCAACCTTCCATTTTTTACCAAAACATCCACCTTATATCATACGGCTGGCGTCAAAACCATTAAACAGATTATTGACCAATCTGACTCTTAGTGAAAACACTACTCTTAAACTACTAGACAGTTTAGGACCATATTTTATTGATCACAATACTCATATCTCTTAAGGGCAGCCACTGGCACTAAGCCGCTAAATCTTATTTTAGTCACCTTAGTCCCAGTCACCTAGCTTAAGTTCGTATTTAAGGCATAAATTAAAGGTTTTCGCTCATTTTTCCTTGCCATATTATATTATCATCCATCAAACTTGTATAACTATGTATATAAACATTTTTCAGCTGAAAAGCAATCGCTGTAACTCTGTAAAATCTTCCTATCACATATAGCTTTAAGAACATTGTACTATCAAAGAGCAATAAAGCAAATAATGAATTGAATTGAAATAAGTTTTTGTTCAATTGCAACAAAGTTTCATAACTTCTTTAGCCACGACAAGTTTTCAAAAAGGGAAAGGGAATGCAAGAGGCAATCAATCATCAAACACCGGTTGGGACATCTAGGAAAAAAAGACATCATCATAAATTCATGTGGTATCCCATGGTGGTTTTAACTCTCCACATACATACTGCAGTAAAATCATTGTTACAAAACCGCAAGTATTCAATGAAACAATTACTGTACTCCCACATCTACATATACAAACACACGAGCGTGAGTGCCTGCGTTAACTGAACATTAAGTACAATTAGGTTTGCAAACATATATAATTATTCAACATTCGGGTTGGTTCTGCTACTTTGAAGTGTTGCTGGCATTTATTTATTTATTTTTTTACGTCAACTAACACAGCAGTCGACGAAAGAGCTTAAGCTAAAGACAGATAGTAATTAATTGAAGAAGATAGCTTAGCTATATACACAACTAAACATCCCCGACCCGGTGGAGGTGTTTTATTTGCATAAGGTGCGACTCACAGCCAATGTGGTCAGGGATCCGCTGCAGCCAATCCAAGTCCAGACTATTTTCATTGGTTTCGCTGTAGATGATTAAAAAGTATAGCGCGAAGTGAAGTGACAGAAAGATGAGGGGAAATTAGGTGAGAAAGGTTGTTAAAAGATTGGCAAAGAACACGAAAAGGTTCGTGAAGAGAGTAGTTAGTCAGACATTTACTAGGGTGAATAGGAAAAAAGTTTCTGGTGCGACGTGAGGGAACACAAAAATATAGCGTATCTAGTAAATTAGTCGAAATGACTTCGCCGTTGACTAGTTTATGGAGAAAGAGATTGCCAAAAACGAGCCTACGGTTGTGAAGTGAAGGAAGATTAATAAGAAGAAGTCTGTCAGAATAAGAAGGTAGGCGAAGTCTCGGGTCACAATTAAGACCGTGTAACGCAAACTTAAAGAATTGCTTCTGTACCGATTCAATACTACGCTGGTGAACATCATATTGCGGGTTCCACACTGGCGAGCAATATTCGAGAGTAGGGCGAACTAACGAAGTGTATAAAACCTTTGTTACATAGGGATCATCAAATTCTTTGGCCCAACGTTTAATGAAGCCAAGAAGGCTGCATGCTCTATTGACAATTGAAGAAATATGAAGTCTTTGAACGATGGTATACAATCTAACAGAACAGACTTAATAGAGTAATGAGCTAGGAACGGAGACAAACGACTGAAAGTCATAAAAGAACACTTAGAGGCATTAAGGTGTAATTTATTAACGTGGCACCAATCACAGAACGCATCGAGATCTGATTGCAAGTACTGTCGGAAAGAAGGATCATTATAGGAATAACAAATCTTGACGTCATCCGCAAACATGAGCACGCGTGAATGAGCCAAGGCCAAAGGCAAATCATTTATAAACAGTGTAAATAACAGTGGGCCCAGATGACTGCCTTGGGGTACACCTGACGTAACTCGAACAGTTTTAGATATCGAGGAACGAAAAGACACCGTTTAGGTTCTGCCAATAAGATACGACTTTAACCAAGCCAATAATTTCGGGGAAAAACCCATGATGTTAAGTTTCGCGAGAAGCATATGATTAACCGTATCGAAAGCCTTACTAAAGTCAGTATAAATAACATCGGTTTGTAACTTTTTACGGAAGCCATGGTGATTACCCTTGTAGTCAATTCTAAAAGGTTAGTAAGCGACGAACGACCTCTCATGAAGCCATGCTGACAAGGAGAAATAGTGGATCTGGATAGGTGTTGAAGGGAAGACGTAATAATTTTCTCAAACAGCTTTGGTATTGCCGAAAGTTTGGCAATGCCACGGTAGTTAGAAACATCTGATTTGCTACGGAGGCGTCATGGATGACAAGCTACAGATAATACAGTCTTCAGTAATACTAGGAAAAAACATACATGGGATTGAAAATGGATAGGGTGTGGGATCCGAAACAGTAGTAGAATAAGTCGACTGAAAGAATTTAGCAAACAGATCTGCAATATCTGAATCATTATTAGCAGTCTGGTCATTAAGTCTGAAGGCGCACGGAGTACATTAGAGCGACATTTAGAATTAACAAAGTTGTAAAATCTTTTGGGGTTCTTATAAAATTCAACCTTACAGCGAACGATATATTTATTGTAGCATTGAGTGTTTTAAAGACAAAATTGAGATTTGGCTATACAGTACAGTAAATCAAGTCGCGAACCAGTTTTTTAAATCTTTTAAAATATCTCGATTTAATGTTGCGGAGATTAGAGAGCCTACGTGTGAACCAGACTGGCGCGCTGGAGACGGTAGATACATTCACATAAGGAACGCATTTATCAATTAGAGAATTAAGAGCAGAGTAGAAAAACTTCACTTCACAATCTATATCGCAGCACTCAAATAGAAATGACCAATCAAAAGAGAAAATAAGGCTATTAAGAAGATTTAAATTTGTTTTACGAAAACATCTACGACGAGAATTTGCAATGTTATTGAATGAATTAGTAACGGAACTGTAAGAAATAGAAACTTCAATGGTAGGGTGATAGGGATCTTCAGGTTTCACTAGGGGCTGTGTTCGGGATACAGCACTAACAGTGGGATCAGAGACAAAAACAAGATCAAGGATTCTTTTAGAAGAGTTAAGGAAAGAATTCAACTGATATAGCGGACATTCAAGTAGGCTATCAAGAAAAACATGTTGAGATGAAGGAATTAAGAAAGATAGATTATCATCAACAAGCCAAGAAATATAAGGCAAGTTGAAATCACCTAAAACTATAAAGAAATCGCGATCTTTAAGACGATTAAAAATAGTTTGCAAAGCATCAGCATGGTGCAGATTAATCGGCACAACACTTGAACACAGATTCGAGTTAACAGCAATGGGTATTTCACCGCCACGACGACCAACACAATCAAGCCTATAAGAAATAAAGTTATTAGAAAGAATTTCGTTATCCTAAACAGAGGAGTTAAGCCAAGTTTCAGAGAAAGCTAACATGTCAGCCGAAAAGGTTTGGCTATCACAGAACAGGTTCGAGAGCTTGGTAAGAAGTCCTCTTACATTTTGATAATGAATGCGAAGACTAGACGTTATTAGTTTGTTTCAAGCAGAAGATAAATTAGGAAGGTGGACAGGCAACGGACGGGAGCGCTTATTGGGCGCAAACTCGTGTACAACTAGGCCCTCTGGCCAGAAATTAGTGTCAACCATAGCTGAGAAATACTCATTTGGTACTGTAATTTTAAAAGAGGATATTTCGCGAGGCCTAGAGTACTTAAACTTTTGAATTAAAACTTTAGCAGGGCATATATTACCAATGTAAGCTGCCACAGACGACTCAGAAGTATCTGGAGCAAGCCTAGAGATAAATAATTGTTTGCGATGAGGCACTACAGTTAGTGGAGGAGGAGGAGCATTGGGATCCGCAAGTGATTGAGAGCCAGCATGATCCTGTGATTGATCAGAGTTCCCGTGAGGGATAGATTGAGGTACACCAGGGCTTGTAATGGGTACTTCAATCTCAAAAGAAGAGCATAAAGAGGGACAAGAAGATGGTGTAGGCGAAAGTAAAATGGGAGACGATGAAATAGAGAGTGCTGGCGACTGCTTGCGAGGCAACTCAAGGGTACATTTCTTGGGCGGCTTCTCAGAAGGTGGAACAAACTTGAACTGCGACAATAAATTAACGCTAGAGTCACACTCGTTAGACAGCTGTTTGGCCAGTTTGTTTAAAGAAAGAAACTTTAAACGAAGATCCCTATACATACGGCTAAAATCAAGCTGCTGGCTGGCACAAGATGGGCAAGTCCAGCGCATTAAGCCAAGCTCAGGCTTAGACACAGACAAACCAGAAAATTTGTCGTAGTCGCGGCCATTGAGGCCAGCACATTTTAAGTGAATAAGATTATCGCAAAGCCAACAAGATATTGCTCTATACTGATCATCAAAACGATCAGAATGCTTGCAAGTAGATAGACAACAAGCCATTGAAAAGCCAAAAGAAACACAAGGCAAAAAAAATAAATAAATTTATATATATAAGAGTATATAATTATATATCTGGTCTTTCCAGATAGGAAAAAAGATATTGTTTTGTTGAGTTGAAAGTCCCGTCTTTATTCAATGAATGAATACTTAAAACTAAAGTACAAAGATGTCTTAGAGTAATATTTAGAGTAATATTAGCGTTCTCACGCTTGTGACTTTTAGGGGGACAATTATTATTGCAAGTGTTCGATTAAACGGATTCGATTGGCCAGAATTGTAATGCTTAATTAGCGTTCTCACGCTTTTGACTTTTAGGGGGACAATTGTTATTGCAAGTTTCCAATTGTTTATTATAAAACGGATGTTTACTTTAAAGTTTGATTTTAGGGGGCGAAAAGTTTATAAGGTTTAGTGTAATGAAGTTGGATATATGACTTCTCCATCCTGAAGAAAATAGCCTGAACTCAGGCGGATACATTGGGATATAGCGAGTGGTTTTTCTCAGTTGTAAATATTGGAGTATCAAATTTGTTTAAAATTTGGGACTCAATTTTTTCAACAATTGGGGTTTCGATTATTTCTGTGAGACCACGATTGTTATTTGATCGAAAATGCTTAATTATTAATTCTTGTGGCAGTGCCATAAACTTATAGATTAAGTATGTAATCAAACTTATTATATTTATTTATTTATTTATTTATTTATTTATTTATTTATTTATTTATTTATTTATTTATTTATTTATTTACGTCAACTAACACAGCAGTCGACGAAAAAGATTAAGCTAAAGACAGATAGTAATTAATTGAAAAAGATAGCTTACCTATATACACAACTAAACATCCCCGACCCGGTGGAGGTGTTTTATTTGCATAAGGTGCCAGCTATGCCCCGATTCACAGCCAATGTGGTCAGGGATGAGTTGCAACCAATCCAAGTCCAGAATATTATTATTGATTTCGCTGTAGATGATTAAAAAGTATAGCGCGAAGAGAAGTGACAGAAAGATGAGGAGAAATTAGGTGAGAAAGGTTGTTAAAAGATTGGCAAAGAACACGAAAAGGTTCGTGAAGAGAGTAGTTAGTCAGACATCTACTAAGGTGAATAGGAAAAAAGTTTCTAGTCCGACGTGAGGGAACACAAAAATATAGCGTATCTAGTAAATTAGTAGAAGTGACTTCGCCGTTGGAGAAAGAGAATGCCAAAAAACGAGCCTACGGTTGTAAAGTGAAGGAAGATTAATAAGAAGAAGTCTGCTAGAATAAGAAGGTAGGCGAAGACTCGGGTCCCAATTAAGACCGCGTAACGCAAACTTAAGGAATTGCTTGTGTACCGATTCAATACTACGCTGGTGAACATCATATTGCAGATTCCACACTGGCGAGCAATATTCTAGAGTAGGGCGAACTAACGAAGTGTATAAAACCTTTGTTACATAGGGATCATCAAATTCTTTGGCCCAACGTTTAATGAAGCCAAGAAGGCTGCATGCTCTATTGACAATTGAAGAAATATGAAGTCTTTGAACGATGGTACACAATCTAACAGAACAGACTTAATAGAGTAATGAGCTAGGAACGGAGTCAAACGACTGAAAGTCATAAAAGAACACTTAGAGGCATTAAGGTGTAATTTATTAACGTGGCACCAATCACAGAACGCATCGAGATCTGATTGCAAGTACTGTCGGAAAGAAGGATCATTATAGGAATAACAAATCTTGACGTCATCCGCAAACATGAGCACGCGTGAATGAGCCAAGGCCAAAGGCAAATCATTTATAAACAGTGTAAATAACAGTGGGCCCAGATGACTGCCTTGGGGTACACCTGACGTAACTCGAACAGTTTTAGATATCGAGGAACGAAAAGACACCGTTTAGGTTCTGCCAATAAGATACGACTTTAACCAAGCCAATAGTTTCGGGGAAAAACCCATGATGTTAAGTTTCGCGAGAAGCATATGATTAACCGTATCGAAAGCCTTACTAAAGTCAGTATAAATAACATCGGTTTGTAACTTTTTACGGAAGCCATGGTGATTACCCTTGTAATCAATTCTAAAAGGTTAGTAAGCGACGAACGACCTTTCATGAAGCCATGCTGACAAGGAGAAATAGTGGATCTGGATAGGTGTTGAAGGGAAGACGTAATAATTTTCTCAAACAGCTTTGGTATTGCCGAAAGTTTGGCAATGCCACGGTAGTTAGAAACATCTGATTTGCTATAGTCTTCAGTAATACTAGGAAAAAACATACAATTTAAATGTGGGATTCCATTCCAATTCAACTGCCGCCGTGTGCAGACGTGTTTTTATAATGCACTCCGCAAAAATTAATGTAAAAAAAAAAAAAAAGTCTGCGTTTGCAAAAAGTTGTGTAGGGCTCTCAGTCGCCTCAGAGGCGCCTATTTACAATCATATTGCTATTAGATTGCTCTAATAGCAATAAATACTAAGTTGCAACAACAAAGTGCGTAATTTTTACAAAAGCCATGTCCACCAATTCGGGCCCAAGCTCTCTCGATCCCCACCAGCAACAGCTACAAGAACTAATTGTACAACAACAACGTGAGCGTCGACTCTCGGTCCAACGCAACAACGCGTAATTTTCGGTGGTGTCGCCAACCCCACCGAATGCTAACGTAAGCAATAACACCGAAAGTGCCAGCCACTCAGCAATTAACAGCAACTTACCGTGGAGAGAGCAGTGTGCTTCTCCATCAACATCGATAACTGGGTCACCGATTGCACCAACCAGCACCGTCAGCTCGTTGACAGCAAACAGCACCGTCAGCTCGATGACAGCAACTACTGCAACGTCTGCCGAAGTATTGACCTGCCTCAAGCCGTCAACGACAAGTCGCCCAGAGTCAGCCACAATAGTAAACCCAACGACTTCTGTCCAAACTGGAATGGACAGATATATTAAAATAACTAAGCGGAAGCTAAGCCCGCAAAAGAAAAAAAGTGGCAATACGCCGAAAATAACCAAACCAAATGAACGAGTAGCACCCCTTAGCGGGAATCGTTTTAAAATTCTTGCCGATCAGCAAGACGATCAAGCCGGAGCTGTAGATAAAGTAAATCGGCTAGACCACCCCCTTTATACATCCGTGGCGCCAACTGCAGCGCCCTGATTTCGAAGCTAGTAGAAACAGTAGGGGCAAATAACTTTGTTGTAACCCCTCTCAATAGGGGTAACATTAAAGAAATTAAATGTCAAGCCCAAACTGAGGACAATTTCCACATCATCGAAAAGTACCTCCGTAATGCTAACATCAACTTCTATACCTACCAACTAAAAAGCAGTAAAGGGCTCCAGGTTGTGTTAAAGCGGATTGAGCCATCGGTCCCTACTCAAGAAATAGCAGACGCGTTGGTCGAAAAAGGGTTTGCGGTCAAGTCCGTTGTCAACATCATCAACAGGAATAAAGTCGCACAAAGTTTCTTCGCCAAGGCTGTTAGATCATCCAAAACAACAAAACAAATTGGCTTAAATTTAAAATGTACATGAGTGCCCACATTGACTGTTCGCCGAAACTGGATGCTGCAGAGGACATTGATATGTGCGTCTCTGCACTTGAGTCGATGATGGGAGCTGCAGCAAGAGTATCTACTCCACATGCCTCTTCTTACACCAAACCTGTTGACAGGCCTACGAACCGGCGGATGGAACAATTAGTAACGGAAAAACGACGTCTAAGCCCACCCAACTTTAAGCGCTCCTACAGAGACAATTTACCGATAAGGAGTCCAACCGGTGGATGGGCCCGCAGTGACGAAGAGTGGGCATCCGTATTTGCCACACATCTTAAAATGGTTTTCCAGCCAAATCCAACATCAAACTCATCTGTACTTCCCCCTTCGAACACATTAACGGATAGTGAGTACTCGGAACTTCAATCGGACGAGATCACTGCAGTTATTAAAAACCACATAAAGCCGAAAAAAGCCCCTGGCCATGACCTAATCACACCGAAAATGATCCTAGAACTCCCTATCATTGCAATACAATATATCTGCAAACTGTTCAACGCTATAATAAAAATTGGCTACTTCCCAAGAACATGGAAAAAGTCCACTATCATCATGATTCCTAAAGTGGGAAAGGACAAAACCCAGCCATCATCCTATAGGCCAATTCGTTTGCTGCCATGTCTTTCGAAGCTTTTTGAAAAGGTCCTGCAGATCCGCCTAAACTCATTTCTGGCATCGGAGAACACAATCCCTTCACACCAGTTCGGTTTCCGCGAAAAACATGGTACAATTGAACAAGTCAATCGCATAGCATCCGAAATGCGAACAGCATTCGAACTAAAAGAATACTGTGCGGCTGTCTTTCTCGACGTTGCCCAGGCTTTCGATAGAGTTTGGCTGGAGGGTCTGATGTTCAAAATCCAAAAAACTGCCACAGTACACCCACAAACTCATGGAATCTTACCTTTACAATAGGAAATTCGCTGTAAGATGTAATGGCTCCGTCTCCGCTGATTTTGAAATCAAAGCTGGTGTACCGCAAGGCAGTGTACTCGGCCCATTGCTCTACCTGCTGTACACTGCAGACTTACCAACGAGTTTAGGACTTACAACGTCCACTTTTGCCGATGACACGGCAATCCTTAGCAGATCCAAATGCCCAATACAAGCCTCTGCAAAACTAGAGGAACACCTTAAGGTGGTAGAGGAATGGCTAGCAACCTGGCGTATCCGGGTCAACGAGCAGAAATGCAAACATGTTACATTTACGCTTAACAGAAGAAACTGTCCAGCTCTAATGCTAAACAACGTACCAGTTCCTCAAGCCATGGATGTCACTTACCTTGGCATCCACCTAGACAGAAGACTAACTTGGCGCAAGCACATCGAAGCAAAAAAGTCACAGCTTAAACTGAAAGCGAGTAGCCTACATTGGATCATCAATGCTCGGTCCCCTCCACGTCTGGAGTATAAAGTCCTCCTATACAACTCCGTACTGAAACCCATCTGGACTTACGGAGCCGTACTATGGGGAAATGCAAGTACCAGCAATGTCGATATTATACAAAGAGCGCAGTCGAAGATTTTAAGATCAATCACGGGGGCCCCGTGGTATATACGAAACGACAACATTCAAAATGATCTAAATATACCTAGCGTAAAATCTGAAATAGGTACTCAACAACTAAAGTATTCTGCGAAACTGGATGCACACCCAAATGTTCTTGCCAATTCCCTTACGCGAACTAATAATAGAACTCGTCTTAAAAGAAATGACAGACCAACCCAATAACAAGTGATTAGGGCCGCCTGCAATATCCCCAGGATTTATCTTAAGTACTAGTCTAAGAAAAATATCTCAAACTTGTTGTTAGGCTCTCATTTAAGAGTAGATTCAACAAATATATAATAAACGTTAAAAAAAAAAAAAAAAAAAAAAAATGTGGGATAGAAAAGGGATAGGGTGTGGGATCCGAAACAGTAGTAGAATAAGTCGACTGAAAGAATTTAGCAAACAGATCTGCAATTTCTGAATCATTATTAGCAGTCTGGTCATTAAGTCTGAAGGCGCACGGAGTACATTAGAGCGACTTTTAGAATTAACAAAGTTGTAAAATCTTTTGGGGTTCTTATAAAATTCAACCTTACAGCGAACGATATATTTATTGTAGCATTGAGTGTTTTAAAGACAAAATTGAGATTTGGCTATACAGTAATTTGCATAGTCAAGTCGCGAACCAGTTTTTTAAATCTCCACGACGACCAACACGATCAAGCCTATAAGAAATAAAGTTATTAGAAAGAATTTCATTATCCAAAACAGAGGAGTTAAGCCAAGTTTCAGAGAAAGCTAATATGTCAGCCGAAAAGGTTTGGCTATCACAGAACAGGTTCGAGAGCTTGGTAAGAAGTCATTTTACATTTTGATAATGAATGCAAAGACTAGATGTTATTAGTTTTTTGAAGCAGAAGATAATATATAGTATATAGTATATATATACTTTATATTATACTTTATAGTAAGTATAAAAGTGGTTAGTGTAATAGTTTGAAATGCAGCATAATATTTCGTATGTTCGTTAATTATCTCTTTTGTTTGGATAAAGGAAATAGGTTCTAGCCTGGTGATATTGTTTGTTACATAAATGCTTTGGCTATAGTCAAGCAATGAATTTATTATTGATATTTCGTTTAGGTGAAGTCACAATCGTAAATTTTTATTATGTTATTGACTTCTATTATTAATTCGTTGTTTACGCAATTTTGATTAAGTTTAGTTTTTGGTAAATTCCATGTTACAATTATGTTTGGTTCAATGTAATTAGTTTGAAAATTCTTATATGTCTTAGTGTATTTACAAGTGGTTGGGATTTGATTTAAAATGCCTATTATACATTCGTTAGTTTCTATTTGTTTTGTATATTTATTGAACAAAGTATTGTTGTTAAAATAGTATTTATTGTATGAATTTTCTGTCAAAATATTTTTATTCTCGTCTGGATAAGGAAGTATCTCAAAGATAGGGGTTTTTATTATTTCTAGAGGAATGTTTGAAATGATAAATATCTCGTTTGAATTTGGTTTAAGCCAGGTGGATGTTTTTGTATTCAATAGTTTTTCCGAATTAACATGATTTAAGTGATTATGTTTTAAAAATTTTGGGTTGAAAATTCCTAGTCTAGTGTGCTGTCTATGTCTGTTCTATGTCTTCAATGAATTCTGTGAAGCGATCAAAATTAAAGATTAGAACTTCTAATTTTACTGATTTTTCCTTTTCTTCCTTGGGGTTGTTTAGTACTTCTAAATCTATATTAATATTGTCTATTACGTAATTTAGTTCGTTTGCTTGTACGCTATTGCTTTCAAGATTATTTATTTTTTCTTCTAATTCGTCTTTATCGTCCTGATCAAGAGTACCAAAAAGATATTTGTATATTGAACCAATTCCGTTAATTAGTCCTCGTTTGTTACGTTTTACAATTTGTATTCCATTAATTTCCCTACTTAGTTTTTCTGTTAGGTATTGAATATGGATTATGTCTTTAAATTCATGTGCTTGTTGCATTAAATTATTATATGTAATGTCTATTAGCGTTAAATTCACTTTTATATAATGACATTTAAAGTTTGTCGGTAAGTCCATGGTTCCTGTTTTAAATATTAAGTAACCGTTCAGTGCCAATGAGTATGTCAATGGATTGACTGCATGTTGATTTTAATGTTAAGAATAGCATGATGCACAAAAAAGTCATCTTGAGTTGTTGACCTGTAATGTATCAATTGTCGTATTTGATTTTATTAACTTTCTTTTTCTTTTTGAATTTTGATTTGTAGTGTGTGGCCTTTTGTCCTCTATTTCTTTATTCAAAATGTCTCTCATCTAACTGATTCATTTCTCCTGTCTTTTTGAATGGATTTGTTGTTTTTGACTTCACTAATGGTGCTTGTTTAAATCTAGTATCGATTTCGAAGTCGTGTCTATCTTTATTTAAATTGTTTATTTGATGTATTTTGTTCGTTTGGGTATTATAGTCGGGTGATCCTGCATAGATAAAATTGTTTTAGATTGTTTTATGTCTCCTCTTATGGTTGTATATGTAGAGAATTTTTTCAAATTTAAGTAAGTTATCTTCGATATCATTTTCACTATTTATGTGGGATTTTACTTTATCCCGGTTTATTTATTTAAATATTATTAAAGGATGTGATTTCCTTATTTAGTCTTATATTATTAACAATGTTTCTTTGTGTTAAGAATACATATATTTTATATTATTTAAATGGCCTTAGTGATAATTTGGGTACGCGATGTGATCGAGGCGAGAGTACGATTGCGAGTGCTTTTTGAATCAACGCTTCTCTTTATTTGCCAATGAGTGAGTCAACCAGATAGGTCCGGCGCTGCGTCTCGTTCTGTCTCGCTCACTAGCTACTGCCCGATTGCCATGATTATGCCCGCCTGACACTTAATTTCCTACAATCGGCTGTCCTGACAAGTCATTCGACCCGAATGATCCTAGCCAAGGCTTCATGAACTCAGCCACTGTTGAGGTCTTACAAGGTCCTTCACCATCGCCAACTTTCTCAACGTCGTATCGACTGTGCCTATTCACCTTCGTGACTTTATATGGTCCTAAGTATTTACCTCTCAACTTTAGACCTGTCCCATACTGCGTACGTTGAATCGCCACTAACTCGTTTAAATTGTATTTTCTTTCCCATTTCCTGTTCTTGTCAAACGTCCTTTTCATTTCCTGCTGTATTTCATTAATATTCTTTCGAGCCTCCGCTCTAATTTCATCACGACCACAGTCTAATTCTTCTATTAACGAATCGGTTATCAGCTTTCTTATGTCGGGAACTTTAGGAATACGCATCTCTATTCCTGTCAAAATCTTAAAAGGTGTAACTCTTGTACTTCTTGAAGCAGTATTATTAACAAGTTGTTGCACACGACCTACATACTTGTACCAGTTTCCCTCATTCTCTTGGCTTAACTTTGAAATCATTGGAACTATTATCTTATGCATCCTTTCTACTTGGCCGTTGCCGCGGGGTACACCTGTTGCTATCAGTAAATGCTGTATATCCTGTCTGATACAATATTCCTAAACGCATTGGATGTGAATGCTGCTCCCCTGTCAGATATTATTCTCACCGGGTTACCAAAAATTATCGCCTAATTTTTAAGACAACTAAGTACTTCATCGACTCCTGTTCCACGAGTCGGATACAACCATACAAACTTAGAGAACCCATCAACAATAACAAGTATATGATTGTAACGCTTTGTTGTGACCTCCATGGCTGATCTCCTTTGCTTATTGGCATCAAATCTCTTTCCTTTTTACAGTTTTTGGCATTAACAATAAGACATTCCACGCAACACTCAACAACACGGGCTACCTTTTCTTTTAAATTTGGAATATAATACGATTTTTCAACGATATCCTGAGACATTTTAGCTCCGAAATGTCCTTGTTTGTGTGCAATCTGTATTATTTCTTTTTCCATCTGCGAGGGAACGACACTAAGTTCTTGATTGGGGTCCTTTAACAATATTTCATTTTCAATGTAAAAATCTTTTTATCCCTTCTCCTGAACTAAACTCCTGATCAATTTAGTCCAATCATGTGACAACTGTGCTTCCCTCAATCTATGGGTTATGGTGTCAGTTAGCAAAAAACAAGATAAACGGCTCAAAGCATCCACATGCCGCATCTTTGAACCTGAACGATGTTCAATCTGATAATCGAAATCTTGTAGGTAGATTGCCCAACGTGCTACACGTAACGGAACCTCTTTCTTTTTCATTGTCATCGTGAACGCATTACAATCTGTAACAATCTTAAATCTCAATCCTTGCACATATGCACGCCACTTTATTAATGCTCCAATAACTGCTAAAACCTCAAGTTCATATGAATTATACTTCTCTTCGCAAGGTTTACTTTTCCGACTTATATATTGTACCGGATGAAATAAACCATCTTCTGAATCTTTCTGTAAAAGTGCATCTCCGAAACCGTGTTTCGAGGCATCAGTGTGAATCTCCGTCTCTAGTTTAGGATTATATAACTTTAAAACGGGACCTTTGATCAATGCTAACTTCAATTGGTCAAACGCTACCTTTTGCAATTCTTTAAACTCAAACTTGTTGTCTTTTCGCAAAATGTCAGTCAAGGGCTTAGCTGTTACTGCGTATCCTTCGATAAATCTACGGAAATACGATGTTAATCCCAAAAATCGTTGAACTGACTTCTTATCATGCGGTACCGGGAATCTTAAAACGGCATCAGTCTTCTCCTTACTTGGCTTAATACTTCTATTTTCAACTATATAACCCAAAAAAATTACTTTACTCTGCAGTATCTGACATTTCTCCCAGTTTATTCTCAACCTATTTTCCGCAGCTATCTTAAACACCCTTTTAAGTTTAATTAGACCATCATTCGCGCTAACACTTGGTGTAATTATATCGACCATATACACCACTGCATCTCCATTCTTCACTGATTCTCTCATTACTGCCATTATAAATCTTGTAGAAACTGCTGGAGAGTTGGAAATTCCGAATGGTACATATAGGAATTCATACTGCCCATTCTGAGTTACGAATGCTGTATACTTCTGAGATTTTTCCTCAACAGGAACATGGAAAAACCCGTTTGTTAGATCTAGTGTAGTATAAACTAGCGCACTTTGAAGTTTTTCTAATACTATATCCATCTGTGGCATAGGAAAATTACTCGGACCACTTTCTCATTAAGCTTTCTGTAATCGCAGCACAAGCGCTTTTTCCCATTCTTTTTTGTTACAAGTACAACAGGCGAAGCATATTCGGAAAAATTTGGCCTTATTATCTTCTCCTTCAACCATTGTACTGTAATATCAACAATTTTCTGATCAGACTCTGCTAGACGCCTTGGATGCTGATAAACTGGCAACTCATCCGTTAGTACAATCTTCATTTCTGTAACATTTAATTAACTTCTTGACTTCACTAGCGATTTCTGCACTGATATGTGCATATGTGTTTCGTATGTTAACAAGTCACTCTTGATTTCCACTTTATTCTGTTCTGCACTGTGCATACACATACTTTCAAATGGTTTGGTTTTACCCAAAAACACGCTTTTACGTATGAGACTCAAATTTGCTCCTGTATCAATTAGACCGTTGAACTTAATTGCCTTATAAGTTACTTCTTTTAACTCCAAACCCGAATCAGTAAATTTACCTGATGCTGTTACTAATTTATCATCTACTACATTGGTACTTTCAGCTTTGGTGGTATCTTTTCCCTTACATTCAAATGAGCGATGGCCTGTTTTGCCACATTTAAAACAAGTAAACGTTTTCTTGTTACAGTCTCTCATCATGTGTGAAGGATCACCACACTTAAAACATTTGCGATCACCTTTTGTTATCGAACTTTGCTCTCTATTATCTCTACCTTGCTTGTGAAAAGATGACTCCAATGTTGTTTTCTTTGACGACTTCCTAGGATCATAAAATTTTAAGTAGTTCTCTATTTGAACTTTCAACGCATCCACTGTTCTGGCTTGATACAATAATGCTTTATTTGCTCTCATGTCTGGTATACCTTCTACGAAATACTCTATTAAACTTTCGTCATCCAAATCGATCGGCTTTGCGATTTCCATTAACGAATACAAAAACTCATACAAATGCTCACCTCTCTTCAACTGACGATTGCTTAGTCTTCTATGAACTTCGGCTGATGAAACCTTTACTCTGAATTCGTTTTTCAAAGCTACTTTCAGGGACTCCCAACTACAAATATCTCTCTTACTACGTATAAACGATAATGCAGCTCCCTTTAACAATTGTTTTGCATACACAAAAAGCTGTAACTGACTCCACTGTACGGTTAAAGCGCATTCTTCTAGCTCCCTAGTCCATTGTACAACATCAATCGAACCTAAACCGCAAAACTCGGAAACGCTTCCCTCCACATCTTTTAGTGTGAACCATGACCTTTGCCCATCTGTGTTCGGGATTTCTCGAATTGTTCTAGCCGAGGCGAAATCTGCCTCCTGCCCGTCATTCTCAGTTTCTATTAGATCGTAATGAGCGAGTAGGCGCGATTGCAGCTCAGCTTTAAGGCCTGTAGTCTCTAGCCCTAACTCTCTCAATTTAATGCGCAACTCCTCAATACGCAAAGTTAGAATCTCACCTCGATCCATTTCACACAATTACAGGTATAATGCTTAACAAGTTTGCTATATTAATGTATAGTTAGTATCAATCAAATTTGTTACGACTTAGCAAAATTTACACACTATGTTAATGTAGGTCAAATTGTGGTAGGTTATGGTTAAATTCAGAAGATTCTTAGAAATGTGCTCTCTGCAGCTCGCATCAATTTCGTCAATATTTCTGCCACCGGTCTGGTTTCATCGTTGTAGTGACCAGAATGGGTTATGGTTCATAGTTCTCGCTCAACCTAGTTAACATCTAAAAGTCCCGAGTGTTGGTGGACTTGGTTCTTTTACAAGAACTTCATCTTTAGAAGTAGAGGCACTAAGGTTGGGGATAAGTCTTTATCATGAGCCGGATCCTCCGAAAACGTTATGCTTCGTTGCGCTCATTAGTTGTTGAATTGACAAAATGATTGAACCACCAGTGTGATCAGGTTCGAGGGTGCGCATTCTTGCTATGCTCGGGTCTAGCTCGTCGGATTGGTCGGGGTTCTTTCTCCCCTTTTCACACTCACTATCATTAATAAATTTAATGCGCGTTATGAAAACTAAACTAACTACTAAAAGTTAAAGGTGATGTTACTATTATTACTATTGCTAAGGTGCCAATTCACCATGACCTAAAGAAAGAAGACAAACATGAATCTAAATAAAGACTTATTTTCTAACAAGTTTGGCAAAATTTCATATTTTTTTCTTGACTTCATTCTTTCAAATCCAAAAGTGACTTAAATTACTAACATCTTAAATATAAAAGAAAGAAAAGGATGTGCTAGATCCAACCATATGGAGATATTCCAAATATAATATATATATATATAAATTTTAAAGGATTAACACTTTACTCACGACTTTGGCTTACTTCACAGTTTTTCGTTGCAATCGTTGGGCCCAAGATGACGTTGAATTGGCTGTGGTATGGTTTTTTTTTTTTTTTAAAAAAGTTTTAGATTAATTATTTAAATGACAATGAAATATACTCCATAGGTTACCATACGCATATCGCTCCATTAGAACAAACAATTAAAGTAGGATTCTTAACTAGAGATTACTTAAATACTATAAAAAAAAGGTTAAAGCTCGTAATGAGCAAAAAAAAAATGAACTAAATTTAAATTGTTCGGTTTAAGTCCGTTGCTTAAGGAACGTTAGGTTATGATTGATTCCAATCGAATGACAAAGTGCGAATCTTTATAGATTATGAGAGATACTGACTCAATTTAACACTCTCCTTAACCACCTTGGGGTTTATTTACTTAGGCGATTATTATATTTTTGTTCGGCCTACGAGCGACATGTGCGAGGTAGGGTATTTACGTGATTATATGACAACGAATAATTTTTAGCAGCCTAGACAGCTCCCTCTCAAGACGGTGTATGAGGATTTTATGTTTTCGCCTAATTTACGGCCTTCCTTCAGCGCCTTACGTCACCGTATGTGAACCATGGTGCGTTCGTCGCCCTCAAATTTGGAAGCTTCACCCACGAAATTCCGAGGCCTAGGCTTACTCTTAGTGCTAGTACGGATATTCGGCACCTTGTTACGACTGGGACTGTGAAAACATGAATTTAGTTTACCGGGTCAGGGAATCATAACCTCACATAATTATACAAAAAAAATATCACCTTTTGACTCTTTCACTTTTGACAAACTAACCGAACGGTTAGGTTTCACACTGTACTGGTCTTCAACTTTTGCACCGATACTGGCTAGATAGCCTGGTAATTAACTTTTTATTTTTTTTGGATTGTCCACCACCACGTGGTATTACGACTTGAAATTTCTTTAAGTAAAAATCACTATATAATTTATGCAACTTATCGCTTCGGCAGAACAGAATAGAATAAATTTGAGCTTAAGCAAGCGTCTTATGCCAAAGAATTTGCGGACAGAGCTTTCTAACGGGTCTTTTCCCACATGTTGCGACGTGGCGTCTTTTCATTGGGCGATGCGCCTGCATCAGTTAACTGTACTCAAAGCTAAAACTCAACCCTGCAATTAAGTTGACCATGATCGTATCAGTGTAACCGTTCTGTTATTTGCTCTTTATGAAAGCGCGGTAGATTTAAAAAAAAAAATCCGGTCACTACATCGTGCAAGCAAAGTAACTCACACTCAAGACAATATTTAAACAGCTCACCCAACTCTAGTCGTCCTGCTCTATGGAACCACTCAATATCGCTGTAGCAACTCACTCAGATGTTCGGTTCGCTCTCTGTTGCCACTCCCTCTGCTGTCGCTACTCACTCGGCTGTTTTCGACTCGTTCTCTTGGTCTCTCTTTGTCTGCTTCCACACCAATTATCTCAACTTCGTGTCTGGTGCCTTCTCGTTTGGACTTGTCGTCGTCGTCTGCTTCTTGTAACGGTTTGTGTTGTCCGCTCTCTTTTGGTTTTCCGAACTTCACACACACACACAAATTTCACTAATTGTCTTGGGCCAGAAATCCCGGACGAACCCCCAGTTTGTGGGATTTTACTTTATCCCGGTTTATTTATTTAAATATTATTAAAGGATGTGATTTCCTTATTTAGTCTTATATTATTAACAATGTTTCTTTGTGTTAAGAATACATATATTTTATATTATTTAAATGGCCTTAGTGATAATTTGGGTACGCGATGTGATCGAGGCGAGAGTACGCTTCAACGCTTCTCTTTATTTGCCAATGAGTGAGTCAACCAGATAGGTACGGCCGCTGCGTGTCGTTCTGTCTCGCTAACTAGCTACTGCCCGATTGCCATGATTATGCCCACCTGACACTTCATTTCCTACATTTATAATTCTGAGTATTTCATTTACTGTTTTATGGAATCTTTCCACGTCAGAAATACCGTTTTTACTTATTGTAATTTCTAACTTTACATTTTCTTCTTGTAGCCAATTTTTTAGTGCTATACACAGAAATGCTGAATCTTTGTCTGATTTTATTTCTATTGGTTTGCCCATTTCAGTGAATACTTTCATACAAGTGTTGCAAATTTGGAGTAAATGTCAATGCAAGAAAGGAATTGTAAATTGTCGATCATGAACATGTCTGACATTAAAAGTTTCTGGTGTTATTTCAAAAGTTAGTTTTGTATTTCTATTTTCTGTCTTTGCGATATTGCATACTGAGCATTCGTTAATTATGTTTTAAATCAGGTTTTGAAAATTGGGGAAATAATATTTTTCTTTGAACAAATAAATCGTTTTTTCGATTCCTAGATGTAATAATTGTGCAAACGTTTGAATGTCCTCTAACTTAATGCTTGATTTAAAGGTTTTTGTATTTGCGTTCGATCGTATTATTTCAATAAAGGCTTGTTGAAATATGGGATAATCTTGTTCATTATGGAAATATAGTACAGTTTTCTTACCGCATAGATATCTTTTAATTATATCCCTTGAGTAAACATTGGTCATTTCTTTGTATGTTATTTTTATGTGTGATTTATAAAAATAGGTTGATGTTTCTGCTTTGTCTTCTGAACCTCTAATGAATTCTATTGCCTGTTAAAATAATTAATGGGTTTTTATACTATTGGAATGGAATTTCCATTATCCTCATGAGCGCTATGTATTGTAGCTGCTGTTGATCCTAAAAAGTTTTCATCTGTTTTAATTCTGGAAAGGGCATCTGCTACGTGATTTTCTTTGCCGGGTAAATATTTAATTTTATAATCAAACTCATTTAGTTTTATTCTCCATCGTTGAAGTTTTATATTTGGTTCTTTTATATTGCTGAGCCATACTAATGGCTTATGGTCGCTTAGAATTTCGAACTTTCTACCGAAAAGGTATGGTCTGAAATACTTTGTTGCCCAAACTATTGCTAGTAATTCTTTTTCTATAGCTGAATAATTGATCTCATGTTCATTCAACGTTCTGCTTGCGTAAAAAATATTTGGTCCTGTGAGATGTACGCACCTAAAGCTATATTACTAGCATCTGTGGTTGGGAAAAATGGTATTTTAAAAACGGGGTATGCAAGTATAGGGTCGTTCATAAGAAGATTGTTCGTGGAGGGGCGGAAGGATTCAAATAAGACGCAAGGGGTTGGCGGGTGCCAATTTCTGCAGGGGTCTGGTAAGTGAGTAATGCAATTAAAACGCGCGAGAACTTCGTTTAAGATTAATTATGGTTTATTTCTATTTATGTTTCAAGATGTCCCGACACACACGAGAATGTTTCGGGTTGAGAAAAGGTATATTATCGAAAGAAAAACGCATTGAAAGAACGGGTGTTCGGGTTAGATGCTCGTACTGGATTGTATATGGCGATTTACAGGAGAACCCTTCGTCATCCTCCTCAGTATGACCGAATGTGGTTTTGGAAAAAACCCTTCCCCTCACTCTCTGCTGTTCACCCGGTGGCGTGAACAAAGATATTTTAATTTTTCAAAGGATGAAATATAATGTGGGACGTCTATGTTAATTTTAGCTCCTTTCATTAATCCAAGAGTTAAAGGTTTTGCAATATGTGCAAAGTTTGAAAAGAATTTTCGGAAGAATTCGCATAATCCAAAGAATGATTTTATTTTGTTTGCGGTCTTAGGGATCGGAAAATTTTGAATTGCTATGACTTTATTTGGGGTAGGCTTTATACCTTCTGTTGTTATTATATGACCAAGGAATTCTGTTTCTTTTTTCATAAATTCACATTTGTCGAGTTGGAGTTTAAGATTAGCTTCTCTTAGTTTGTTAAATACCTTTCTGAGTGATAGTATGTGTTCCTCCAATGAAGTGGAGTACACTATAATGTCATCCAGATAAACAAGACAATCCTTATAAATAAGGTCTTCCAAAAGATTATTCATGCATCTTTGGAATGTTGCCGGGGCATTTTTAAGACCAAATGGCATACGTGTGTATTCGTAATGGCCATGTTTAGTTAAGAAAGCTGTTTTTGCAATAGATTCAGGATCCATTTGAATTTGATGAAATCCCTTAGCTAAATCAATGCTGGCAAAGTATTGGCATTTTCCCAGTTTGTCGAGAATTTCATCCATGACTGGAATTGGGAATTTGTCATCTATTGTGACTTCATTTAATTTCGGTAGTCAATGACTAATCTGAATTTTTGTTTGTTGGAAGCATCTCCTTTTTTTGAAACGATCCAAATGGGTGAACAGTAGGATGAGTTCGATTTTCGAATGATACCCTGTTCGATTATTTCATTTATTTGTTTGTTGATTTCTATATTAATTGTTTGGGGATATTTGTATGGACGTTTATAAATAGTGTCCTCATGTTTTGTACAAATAGAGTGCTTTATAGTACTCGTGAAAGTCAAATTTTCACCTTCGCGGTACTGAATGTCACTGAATTCGTACAAGACTTTTTTAAGTTTTTGTGTTTCTTCGTTGTTTAAATGGTCGAGTCTATACTCATTCCTTTATATTATTTTATTTTCAATCCCAAAATTTGTATCTGGGTCCCTATCTGAAGGTGGGTCCAAACATTCTATGTTATGTTCTTCTTATATTTCTTCATAATCTCTGAAATAAAATGTATAATTTACTAGTTTTGCGTATTCTTCTTCGTAATTTATTTGGGCTTTACATGCTTTTAGGAAAGTTCTGCCTATCAACATGTCATATTTATTTGAAAATTTATGGATATAGGTGCATGATGAAATCTATTCTCCTTATGAATGATTTCAGATTCTCTGGAGCGCCATCATAGTTTGCCACCTGTCTTAACGAAGACAGTGCTTGATTGAGGTGGGCTTCGGTGAGTTCTACGGCCATTTTTGTTTTTTAGTGGTGTTTTATTTTATTCGCACACAAGTTGGCGTTTTGTTCCACAATTGGAGTTTATGGTTGTAACACACACAGTTGATATATCCGCACACAGTTGGCGTTTTTGTTCCACAATTGGAATTTTTGGGCTGTAACACAGACAGTTAGAGTGCACAGCACAAGAGAGAGTGCAAGAACAGTTATAAGCCGAGCTTTGAGAGGCAGCCTTACAAAAGTGATTACGCGGGAGAGGCAGAGAAGCTGAGGATAAGCACAAAGCAGAGAGAACAACAAAACCACTAGCACTGATGGTATGATGGGGGCGATGAGGGGAGCAACTGCAGAAGCAATGACGAGAGAGAAAAATAAAAAGAAAAAAAATTAAATGCACCAAACACTAACCACGAAACAGAAAAAACTGTTTAACTATTTAATTTGGCGAATTATGGAAATAAAACACAAGGGTGTCAAGCAAACAACACCAGCGAAAGCGTAAACAAACTAAGCACAATTAAAAATTGAGAGAAAACAATAAATGTATGTTTTGCCGGCTCGAGGTCAAATTTTTGGGTGAATAAAACAAAATAATAATAGTTTGTTATTCCTTTCCGATATATTTCGACCACTCATCGGTGGTCGTCTTCACGGCAACTATAAAAACATTTAATTGTGATTAACTTTAACATACCATAACAACAAGAAACACCTACTTATTTTTACACGTCCGCACACTGTGACGTGGAGCTACACACTGACTTGTCCCTAATTCTTCTAATTCTGTCTTTATTAATAAAAGACCACAAAACATCTAACAAAGAAGACGCAGCTGATCGTGCAATACTTGACACAGTGGAACAAACAAGGAAATTTCTTAGACAGAATGATGACATATTAATTTTAACTTCAGATAAAGGGAATAAGACAGTTGCAATGGATAAGACTGAGTATGACAAAAAAATGGATAGTATACTTAACGATTTAAATACATATAGAACTTTAAGGAAGGACCCAACCACTAGACTACAGACCAGAAACAACGAATTGGTGGAAAAATTATACAAACATGAACTTATTTTAACGGACCGAACGAAATAAGCTTATAACAAACACATCAATTCCACCAAAAATATATGGATTACCTTAAATTCATAAAGAAGGTACCCCATTGAGACCAATCTGCTCATCAATTGGTTGCAATTGGTGCAAATACATAGTCAATATCTTAAAAAATATAACGGCAGACTCAACATACAACGTAAAGAATGCCCCAGAATTTAAGGAGGAAAGGAAAGTAGCTAAGGTGATTGCTAATTCTTTAAGTTGTACTATTTTCAGTAAGAAGTTGGGCAAACAAGGGGTTATTTCCACTGCATAGACAAATGGAATACGCCACTACACAACTCACTTCTATCAGATAGATCATCTGTGGAATACGACAGGTGCGGGTAGAGATAATAACCAAATCGAAAGAAAAAACCGTTAGATTCTGAACATCATCGTTTGTGTCACAGGTCCAGAAAGCGATTAATTTCGACGTGCATTAAAGCCGAACCGCTTAAATTAATGCATGGGATCAAAATGAGCAGCAAAGCTGAAGGAAGATTATTACAAATCCTAATTAAAGTGCTTATTTCGCAGTGTAACAATAAACGCGAAGAGTTGCGTAGTCGAGTAAGTAAAAACATTTAAAACACTCAACAAAAGGACACAGTTTATCGAAACACACATGCTGGTAAACAAGTTTGTAGGCCCATGTGAAAATCGAATAGGCCTGGCGGCCGTGAGAAAAGTGGCAAACTTCGGAGGACCTAATATCAGATTAAACAGCTGTAGTAACATGAAGTTAAGACGTTTTGTTTCCGAAAATGACGAACTGTTATCGTGTGCGACAGATGAGGATGAACAGGAGGGTCGAATGTGAGGGACAGAGACACCAGATGGTTGGCATCGCACCTTCCTAAACTGTAAACATACTGGGCAGGCTTGTACGGGATTTAGTTGGATGCCCTCTACTACTATTCGAAATTCGCAAAAACTCGTAAATCAGCTTAAAATTTGACCTTAACTGGTAGTGTTTATTATTTTAATGTCTTATTCACTGATGAGGGCAAACACTATTTACTTTTAAGATTATTATTTATAGGCTAATAAAAAAAGAAAAATGCATGGCCACTAGTTGCACAGTGTGTCATTAGTGTTTTTTTTGGTGTGTCTGAATAATGTATGATTTTATAATCGGATTTGTGTTGTGAGATCCTAGTTTTTAATTTTGATTTGGTAGTCACTACGTATATCTTGTTACATGGTATGTTACCTTATCCATTGCACAGAATTTTGTATATCACATTACATCTACGTATCGTCTCCATCTTGGATTTTGTTATATTGAATATATTTTATTTATATAATTGTAAAAAAGAATTAGTTCTAGATTACAAATAAGTGTGAGAAAACCAGAGCAACAAAGGCTTATAGTTTGTTCATTCTCTTATATTGACCTTATTTGTTAATTTTATAAAGTTTACGATATTACAGTGGTTAACATCTGATATTAGGGTGTTAGGAGTAGGATAATTGAGGGAATTGCAAAGATTGATTATGTGCTGACATTGATTTATGAAGTGCTGAACTGTTAGCCTATTTCCGGTGCAGTATGGGCAATTGGGCGGAGGTGTTTTGTGTAAAATATGTTCGTGTGTGAGTTTTGTATGTATCGGAATCGTGTCTATGTAATTGCGTGTTTTATTTCTATTTTAATTGGTAAGTGCGTTGGTTCTCTTTTTGGGTTTATGTTTTTGTAGAAATGTGTGTACTCGTCCCAGATTGTTTTCAGCGCTGCTTTGGAGTTTAATTTAACTAATTTGTTAATGTCCTTTTTGTTATTGATGTTATGCAGATGTAACGAGGATATTGTGGCTAATTTTGCTGCTGTGTCCGCTTGTACGTTTCCTTTTATGCCCACATGTCCAGGTGTCCAGAGGAGCTTTATTTTTTTGGGGTTTGAGCTGATCTTATCCCTGATTTTCGTTATTGTCGGTTCTATGTTGTTTGGACTACTGACGGCCAAGAGGGTGGAGAGTGAGTCAGTGCATATTACGAATTTTGCTTTCTTCGTGTTAACTGCAAGTTCCGTTGCACTGAGAATTGCTTCTTCTTCCGCAGTAAAAATTGATGTGTGTTCGGGTGTAACTGCCGTTTTTAGTATTTTGTTATCCTCGGTTACAACGCAGAATGCTGTAGTGTTATTTAATTTTAATGCATCAGTGAAGAGAAAGTTCCAAAGAGTGTGTTTGTCTCTGATTTTGTTGTAGCTTTTATTGTATACTTCATTTGGTGTGTTGTCCTTTTTGTGTTTCGCTAGGTCTAACAAAATAGAGTTGCTTTTTATTGTCCACGGTGGGAGTTTTTCTTTGTATTTTTTATTTGGTAAGCAGATTATATTTAGTTCTGAAGCTTTATTGATTATAATTTCCAGGCTTGAGGGGTTCTTAGTTGGCTTCTTTCTTTTAAGTTGTTTTTTGAGTGTATCATTTAGTGAAGATCCTTTAGTATTTATAATGTTTTTTATGAGTCTGATAATGCTCAACTGAAACCTAGATATAAGGTCAGGGAGCCAACTTTCTGCAAGCATATTGTTAAAGGGAGTAGTGCGAAAGGCGCCCAGTACGAGTCGGATAGAGGAGTGGTATGGAGTGGCTAACTTTTTTAAATTCGTTTTGGTGGGTCAGACCTAGAATTTTGAGGTGGTTGGTTTTTGGTATGTTAACATAATTAATTGTAATTTCTATGTTTGCGCATTTATGTTTTTTCAGCTGATATTTGCATTTTTTTTTTTAGAAAAAAGGCATATTGGTTGGGGGATAAAAGGTTTTCTTGGTTGATCATCCACATGATGCATTTTTAAATTATTTTTTCCAGGATTTTGGAGAAACAGGACAGCAAAGATATAGGACGATAACCATTTAGTAGGTGTTTGGGTTTATTGGGTTTGTTGATTGGTATTATTGTTGCTATTTTCCTAATATCCTGTGTAAATTTAACAAATGAGTTTCTTTGTGCATTTTTTGCTACATATTTAAACTTAGCGTTTGCTTTTTTATATTTTAACATATTTTCGGTGCTCAATTGTTTCCTAAGCATGTTAAGACTTTTAACCTTTTCTCTTTTTAGTTCCTCTAGTTCTGGGGTCCACCAATAAATGCTATTGTTTTTGTTTCTATTGGAATTGGAGGTGGGGATGGATTTGTTAGCAGATGATTTGACAATTTTAAGCAGCTTCGCCGCTGAATGATTTGTGTTATTTGTTATAGTCAATGCCTGGGCTTCTTGATTTAAATCTTCCTGAAATAATTCCCAGTTTGCTGAGTGAAGTTTATATCTGTGCGTTTTGTATACTTTGTGCTGTTTGTTGTCGGAAAAAGTTGAATGCGTATGGGGTAGTGGTCGCTGCAATAGAGATAATCGCATGTAGACCAAGATGAGTTAAGGTTTAAGGGTGGAGAGCATAAGGCTAAGTCGACATGTGTAAAGGTGTTATGTGTAGAGTAATGAGTGTGGTCTCCATTATTAAGGAGAATAAGATTGCAGTTTTGAACGAAACGTGCAACAACGTTTCCTCTTTGGTTACTTGAGGGTGATCCCCATTTGTCGGTGGGTGAGAGATATATATTTATTATGATAAAGGGGATTTTTGCTTGTATTTCTGCAGCTATGGCTAAAATGTTTGAATGGCAATTAACTATTTTGTGTTCAATAGTTTGTTCCTCTGTTTGCTTTTGGGGCTAGAATATCAGTTTGAAGTTTGAATATCAGAATCAGAATTAGTTAGATGGGTTTCCTGTAGAGCTATAATGTGTGGTTTGAAGTTTTTTATTAAGAGAGAAAGGTTATGGAATTTGTCTTTATAGCCATTGATATTCCATTGAACAGTTTTGAGGGTCATAATTGATGAAAAATAAGGAATTTTTAGCTTATATTGGTTTTGGCTTGGCTTTAAAATCTAATATTTCTCCCCTTTTCTGCAGTCCCTACCCTCGCTTATGCGATTTGATCTTCAATGCATTTAATCATTGACGATTATCGCCGGGAGCGGTGAGAGACGCTAAGTGGAGGTTTGTGTTTATTTTAACTCAACATATTCTCTGATGCTGTCCGTATCAGAGAGCGTTGAATTGTTTTGTTGGCGTGGGCTGTCTATTTTTCTAATGCGTTTTACATCGGTTTCTAGTTCAGAGTCGCTTGTCGTATTCATGTCTTCGGGTGTTGTATGTTATGATATTTTCGGTGATTGCTTTGTCGCTTTGCTTGTCCTATTATTAAGCTTCGGTTTTGCGTTATCAATGCTAGTGACGGGTGGTTGGGTCGATGTATTATAGATTTTTGTTTTTTCTTTAGAGTTGTTTTCTTTTAATGAGATGTGTGGTGAGAACTTCGTATCAGTTGATTTAGGTGCTACTTGTGTAGCGGTTGCTTCTGCATATGTTTGTTTGTTAGTGGTTGGTGTTTGCGAGAGCTGTTTGTAGAATTTAGCTTTGGCTTCGTACATTGTGCACCTATCAATTGTTTTTATTTTTATTATTTCCTGTGCTTCTTTATATTTTGGGCAGTCGCGGTTGCTAGCAGCGTGCTCTCCGATGCAATTTACACAGTAAGTACGAGTGCAGTTTGTGGGTTGGTGTATAGGAAGACCACATGGATCGCTAATTGTTTTTCCGTTGCACCTTTTGGCTGTGTGTACAATAACTTGGCATTTTTTGCATCGCATGGGATTTAGAAAATATTCCTTTACCCGTGCAGTGTTCCATGATATTTGTATTTTTTGTGGTAGGGTGTATAAATTGAAAGTCAGCTGAATAACGCCTGTTGGGGTTAGTTTGCCATTTATTTGTTTAGAATATTTATATACATCTACAACTCCTTGAGCCTTAAGTTCCTGTACTATTTTTTCATTAGTGGCGTTGTTGAGGTACGGTGCGTATAATGTGTCTTTGCAGAAATTGAGATTCTTGTGATATTCAGTTCGAATTTTACAAAGACCATGGAGCTCTCTGGCAGCCAAGAATTTTTCTGCAATTGCAACGCTTTTGACAAAGATCAGAAGGTTTCCATCTCGCATTTGGTTAATTTTTAATATTTTGTTGCTGATGATTTTAATAGCTCGCTCGACTGCAAAACATGAGTACGATGAGAGTGGTTTTTCAGTATCCGTAGTTGACATGACAGTGTATTTGGGATTTGGCGAGTTAAAAGTTGGGAGCTCTGGGAAGGCTTCGAAAAGCGGAGATGGTTTTTTCCTTTTGGTTTTTGGGCTATCGCTAAGCAAGGCAAAGCGATTTGCCCCTTGATTGGTATGCCCAGGGGGCAAGGCTATATATTGATTCTTTTTTTTTTTTTTTTAATGGTGTAGTTGAAAGTGTGAAGAATGATAGTTCCGAAAAGGAAAAGTGCGATTGAAAGATAATAAACTTTAGAGAAAACTGCGAAAAACTGCGATAACATAACCCATCGTTTCGAGCTTTAGTCGACGACTGTGTTATTGAATATATGTTTGAGGGTATTGTTAGGTTTGTGTGCTATTTTTATTTGATCTTTGTCATAACATTCCGACTGTGATAGTCTTTCTGATAATTTAGGTACATAAGTGACAGAAAGGTAGGTCTTTCCATTTTTGGTTTTGTCAATAGGTAAGATATGTTTTTTGAATAATGTCTTGATTATGTTATCAGAAAAATCGTTGTCTTTTAAAATATCTATTATTTCCTTTTGGGTTTCTTCATGGTATATTTTGTCCGACATGTTTAGCATCCGTTGTATACGTTGTCTTAGAGCGTTTAGAATTAAAATTGATGATTCGTCCTGATGCTGTTGGCTTCATATCCCACTTTAGTTTTAATTTGTTTCCTCGTCTGGTGATCATAGAGTCCAAATACGCTAGTTTTCCACTGTTTTCTAGCTCCATTGTTAATTTAATATTTCTGTCATAAGAATTTAGGGTGTCCAGTGGACTATCGATGTCAACTCGATATATTATGAAAAAAATGTCATCCATATATTTCGTCAATAATCTTGGTGGTCTGGTTAGTTTATCCATGGAGGTGTCCAAAAGATTTTTCATAATAATGTCTCCAATGACAGGTGAGGCCGGAGATCAATAAATGTTTGGCCCTTATATGAAAAATATCTGTTTTCTTGGATGCAAAATTTTACCATTTCCATAAATAAAGATTTTGTTATCCTTGTGTGCTCCTGTATTTTAATCCATTTATTTCTGATTGTGTCCAATGCCAGATCCGTTGGTAAGATCGGAAACAATGATACCACGTCAAACGAAATTAATTTCTCATCGTCGCAAATGTACGTGTTGACCCAAAATGAACCGTTTTTATTAGGGACGCACAAACTCTCCAAGAAACATTTTAGCTGTGCCCCACCGATGGACTGCGACCACTCACAAAAGCTACGTACCTGGCTTGTCAGAAAAAAAAACGCGGAGGCCAGGTTTGCAAACTACCCCAGCAGAACCAACTGCAAGTAGATTTCCTGGCTCCACCAAAAACACCGGGAGACCGGAAACGCTAATAGAGTGAAGAAACGCAAGGAGAAATGCGCAACCCTTAACATGCCACAATATAAATTTTACCAGCGAGATGAAGCATGAAAGTTCAATTAGAGGAATACTAAAATCGGATAGGATTTTATGACTGTGGTTGAAGATTTTTTAAAATTATTTTCAACTGTTCACGTCTTAGCTTCTCATGCTGATCAAGAATATCTACACTTTATATGGTCAGAAACGTCTTCTTATCTGCGTTACAAATACCAGACCAATTTTATAATACCCTCTGCAAGGGCATAAAAATTAAAAAAGCCAAGCTTCAGTGGGTTGGCGTCCAATCAAAAAAGGCGCAGTAAACCAAATTAGAGTTATTTTATAGGTGTCACAATATCGATATTTGATACATACTACTTATCTAAAGACCGTGTCGTTCACTTAGTCTGAAGTTTTTAAAGCGTGTTTTTTTTATTTACTGTCCTTCCTTTTCTCTTGCATAAGAGTTCAATTGGAATGATAGACTTTTTCGTATATGCTATTTGGTGCCACCAATTTAAATAAAGTTATTACAACAAAGTGACATTAATATTTTTTATTGTAATAAAACATAATATGCAGTTGCATATTATGCAACTATAGCTATGGACACATAGCCATACTTTTTTCATAAAAACTAAGATCTTGTTGCGTTTATGTATGTACCTCGACCCTCTTTTTATACTACGCATATACTTAATTCAACAGAATATTCAACTTAAAACAATATATTTTATATATTTTACCTGATTGTTATGTGTCCAGTGCACTGTTAATGGTGGATCGGGGAGATGCTTTACTATGCAGGTTAAGTTAACTGTTGATCCCAAATCAATAAAAAGCTCTGGACCTCCAGGAATGGTAGTGATTGGTTCTGTAAGACACAAATAATAATAGAAAGTAAAGTTACTGTAACAAACTTTAGTTATGTGTATATATTCTTCAACGAGTGAATGAGTATTAATACATAACAAAAATCAAACAATGGCTTGTGTGTTTAATGCTTTCCGTAACTAAAAAGATGGAGGCTTAGTTTGTTTACTACATAATTATACCATTTACCCAGAAGACAAAATGAAAAAAATATAGTGTCGCCAAAAAGTGTAAAGTGCTGCAAGTTTTACTCAAATACACCAGTATGTATTTTTTTATAATTTTCTTGACCAAAAATCAACAAAAAAAAATGTTGTTTTCATGTTTTTGCCCCTATTGTCCCCTTTCTACATTTTTTCAGCTTAAATAATTTTTTGGAATATTGAGAATAAAGTCCGAAAAGGGATAATACTTAAGAGATATGATGCTCTTTGTGAGTCAATGTTTTCGTCATGTGAGGTAAACTTACAACTTTAACCGGGTTTTTCTGTAAACCACATTTTTTTCGAGTGGCTACAAAGATA
This sequence comes from Drosophila willistoni, assembly GCF_018902025.1. NCBI lineage: Eukaryota > Metazoa > Arthropoda > Insecta > Diptera > Drosophilidae > Drosophila > Drosophila willistoni. The sequence goes on along the minus strand of NW_025814133.1, from coordinate 603,609 downwards.
CAACTCATAGTCCTGAACCGATTTTAACGAAACAAAGTGCAATCTTGTAAAGATGTTAATGCCATTCTCCTTAATTTTGTCCTCAAGTGTAATGATGTAAAACTATTGGAAAAATTACATGAAACGGATGTGAACTTATCCTGTATGAAGATTACTTCTCCCCTTGAGCATGACTTGGAAGCAATTACGAGTTATGATGCTGGCCCACATGATACCTCCAATTGACTAGACAAGAAAGCGGTTAAATCTGTAAATCGCAAAGGAAATCAACACTCTACTTACATCAGTAAGCAAGGTATAAGTAAAAGCCTATAAGTCATACAATTATGCCTTCCCTTTTCGGCAAGAGCAAGTGTGCTACCAACCAAGAATTATGGTGTCAGCGTATTTTTCTGGCCCAACTGCTTAACGTATAAAAAGTCAAGTCACAAAACCATACACCAGTAAAACAAATATTTTAAACTTATAATAACAAATGCATTTACGTATTATTAAAAAAATTCTGTACACATGCTTTTTACAAGCATATCTTAGTATTGTCGCTTACTCAAACATACGAACACCCTACTAGCGCCCCCACCAGCCAACGGCCAACTCCGGCCTTATGGAACACGTTTTTATGCATAGCTTGGCTATTTTTAGTCAGATTTTGATCAAATTTGGTATTTTGCTGGATTTTAGTATCATTAGTATTAAATGCCAAATTTAATTGCACAAGGTGGAAAATTAGGGGAGATAATCAGGTTTTCGAATTACAGGGGCGGAAAGGGGCGTGGCAAAATCTTTATACATACAAAATGTCCGCATTTACTTAGCAAATATACATACTAAATATGGTGTCTCTAGTTAGTATAGTGTTTGAGAAAATCGGTTTTATTTAATTTTCCGGGACGGTTAGGGGCGTGGCAATATCTTTACACATACAAAATGTGCGCATTTAATAAGCACATACATAAACGCACCAAATTTGGTGTTTCTAGTTAGTCTAGTGCTTGAGAAAATCGCTTTATTTCATTTGCGGGGGCGGTAGGGGCGTGGCAAAAATTTGATACAAACTCGATAACTGTACATACTACACGAGACTACATACCAAATTTGGTGGCTCTAGCTCTTATAGTTTCATACGGACGGACAGACTGACAGACGGATGGACGGACGGACATGGCTAAATCGTCTTGGCTGTAGATGCTGATCTAGAATATATATACTTTATGGGACCGGAAAAGCTTCCTTCTGCCTGTTACATACATTTTGGCGACTTTATTATACCATATCACCCTATAGGTGTATGGTATAAAAATTAAACTTAACACACTAAAGACATGTTTAAAGCACATCTGTTTAAAATTGATCGGATAAATAGTAAGTTAGACTATAGCAAGACGTTAATACCAGAAATAGACTTTGGAACTGCTCTAGAGCAAACTATAGGAAAATTCACTATACTCTTCTCTAACGATCTGGTTTAGATACCGTCACGCTTAGTCCAAACCAACCACTGTTGATCTTCTTCTGACGAGCCAATGGAGGAAGCTCTCTGTTCTAATCATATGACCATTATTTTAAAATTAGCTACATCCTCAACCAATAACTTTATCGAAAGATATCTTAAAGTCTAATTAGATGAAGATAAATTTAAAGATTATGTTTGAACTTGTTCGATATAAGCGTCATCTGTTTAAATCAAAGTGGCAATCTGGCATTACTAGATTATTAATGAGAGCTGGCAGCACTTAACAGATAAAAAGAGTTGGCTTCTGTTCTTGGCAAAGTACGGTCGTGTATTTAAGTTCTAATAAAGTTACATATGTATATTCGCAAATAAGTGTATTGACCTTTTGTTTTATACATAGCTGCGCGATCAATATCGCGGGGTCTATCGGAAACATATTTTCCAACAGAACTCTTACTGTAACAAGCTCCCCTGCATTGGATCAAGTCAATTTAAGACAAAAAATAAAATTTAATTTTGTGGAAAGTTAAAAAAAAAAAAAATGGGTAAAATTACCCGTAAAATCACGGGCTCTAGGGCCAGGGGTGGTAGCCCCTTCTCAGAGCTAAACGGATCCAAAAAGCCAAGAATATCGCGGGCATCAAAGGAAAGAAAAATTACCACTAATGAAAGCCAATCAGAATCTGAATATGACGAAGTAGAAATGACAGAAATGCCAAAATCCAATGACTCGGCACCAAAGGAGAATAAAGATCCAACAGAAATGTCAAATGGCAAATCGCAAAATAACGTTCTATATTATAACAATACACACAAGGGACCATTTGTGGTGTATGTAGACAGAGTAGATGGAAATAACAAAGAGAGCAATAAAAGCAGATTACCAATTAATCCATTAGAGCTAAATACAGTTTTGTTTAAACTAAAAGTCAAAGACATAATAACTGTCAATAAAATAGGATATGGACGTTGCAAGGTAGAATTTAAATCGGCAGCTGCAGCCAACATATTTATCACATCGGACCTTAAAAAATATGACTATGAACCCAAGTTACTAAAGCATTTCCTATACAAAACTGGAATCATATTCCAGATCCCCACAAGATTCTCAGACGAAGAACTTAAGGAGTATATCTCAACACCAGTGGACATACACGAGATTATTCGTGTGCGTAGAAAGGAGAATTGCAACATCTAGAGTTAAAATAGTTTTCAAAGGATCTCAAATACCAACAGAAATAACTTTCCTATACTCAAAAGTTCCAGTAAGTCCTTTTGTACCTTTTAATCAATGCTACAGATGCTTCAGATTTAATCACTTTGCGCAACACTGCAAACAGTTAGAACAAAAGTGCAACAAATGCTCCCTGTCACATGATAAAGAAAAAACCTGCACACAAACTATTTGTATCAATTGCAAAGAAAATCACCCAGCTACCTCAATCGACTGCCCCGCTCGCAAGAGAGCCTTTGCCATACAGAAATGTATGACAATGGAGAATCTATCCAGAAATGAGGTAAAAATTAGATATCCAGCTCTTTTCCAAAGACAAAATACGACAGACACTAATGATACAACACAATTTCCCATTCCAACATGGCAAAAGACATCAACAATCCCAACTCTGCAGAACAACACAAAATTATCAACAGAACAACTACACGCTCACATCCCATATAATAAAACATTAAGAAACATGCAAAACAGACGAAATGAAGAGAGAAACTCTTCTGAAACAATGATTCCCCTTAAAGCGACTCTAAATGAACACAAAATTACTTTAAATGAGAAATACGTTAACACACATGCAAACAACACATTTAAACCAACACCCCCAACCATTACATCCCAATCTAATCAGTCTACTGACAGCCCCTCTGCTCTTGAAATGGCAAAAGAAGGTTTATCACAGCTGGCTATAGACATATCCTCATTTATAACTAATCGAAACATTCAACTAAATTCAGTCCTCTATAAATTTTTAGAGACACTAAGAGATAGCATCGCACAAACTAACACAAAAAAAGATATTATAAAAATAAACCAACTTAATTAAATTCAAATCTTAATCCTTACTTAGTACCTTACACTCAACATCTTATTATAATAGACATATGAAGATTCTACAGTACAATATACAGAGCCTAACGCATAA